>NC_064852.1:156171180-156438680 GCF_024139225.1 Suncus etruscus
GAGCAGTGGGGAGGGACTGAGACTGCTTTTGGAGTCAAAAGGCAGTGGAGGCCCCAGATGGGCCCTGTGAGGGAGCCACTGGCCTTTGTCTGGTCTCTCAGAGCCCACGAAGAGGGGGTCTGGGCCCAGAGGGGCCTTGGGGAACCCAGTTAAATCCATTAGAGCTGCTCTTGGAAACGGAATTCCATTCACTCTCAGCAGCGCTCTGCATCCACACGGGGGTTCCTTGATCTTCAGATGTGGTTCATACGGCATGAAACCCCATGTCCCAGTAGAGTTTGCAGGCCTCTGGCTGGGAACAAACCTCCTAGTTCTAAGTCTCTGAGGCTGCTTCTCTGTAAAAGGGACCCCGACTTCAGCTCTGAAATCACACAACTTCCTCACAAAAGGCCTGGTGGGCTCTCTGGTCAGGGCACAAGGACTTCCTGTGACGCCATTGCCCTCCTCCTGTGATCCCCTCCTATGACCCCTGTCCTATAGCTCCTCCTGTGACACCCACCCCATGACATGACATGTCCCGTGATACGGTGTCCCATGACATCATTGAAATGCAGCTTTTCAGCTTCTGGACGTCCAGCCTGCTGCAGGCTACAGCATGGGTAGGGTGTGGTGTCCAGGGAGGGAGGCCCAGGATCCCCATAGCACTAGCTCCCCACCTGTCCTCTGCCCTCCCTCACCCCTCATCCTTGCGATGCTTTGGGGGCTCTGACCCTGTCTGTGCTGATGCTTTGGGGTGTGGGGTGGGTTGTTGGGGGTCTCTGTCTGCAGGGGGGGAGCTTTAAGGGAGGGGCTTCCTTCTCTAGAGGGACAGGAGCGCCAGTCAGCTCCTGCTGCCCAGCACTCAGGGAATTGGGGGGCAGAGAGGCTGGGGAGCATCCAAGCGCTTTTCTCTGGCTCTTCGCGCCACCTGGTGGCCAGACCCAGAGGCATCATCCCCGCCGCTCCGCTGAGGCTCCCGGAACAGGCTGTGGAGGGACCTGCTGGAACTTGTGTGCGCTTGGTTCTGCCATTGGGGATGAGTTTTGGGGAAGCCCAAAGGCAGAGCGACCCCGAGAGATGAGTGAGAGTGGAGGGTCTCAGTTACCATGATCATATGTTGGGTGGAGGACAGCCTCAGGCATCCTGAGTCCCTCAGAAACCTTGTGTGTGCACAGCTCACAGCTCACATGAAAACAAAAAGCAGGTGTGTTCTTGTGTAACACAGCACAGGATGCAGAGCAGATGCTCACAGGCACGGACACACAACGCTCACAGCCCATCACGACCTGTCCATATACATCTGGAACGTGCACACCGTACATAACTCACCCCCACAGACACGCACCCACATACAGCCGTGACCATCCACAGACCCACACACCACACGTGCACATGCAGAAGCAGCACAGGGCAGCAGGGAGCCCTGCTGTTTGTTGGGCACCTGCAAAGCACTTGCCAGGCTCGGACCTGCCACGGGAACGACAAGGCTCCTGGCTCTGCCCTCGTGGCCAAAGCAGGATCTAACCTGCGCTGGGTCCTCACTGATTCCCCTGGGGTGGCTGAGTGTCCTGGAGAGTGGGGAACACCCCCAGCACAGCCTAGGAGCTTCCCCAAGGAAGGAAAAGAAATGGGACTCATACCACCCAGAGGCCGGTGCCGGCTGCCACCTGACCTCGGGGAACTGCTGCAGGGGCAGGCGCTGTCCAGTATGGTGTGTCCCTCCGTCCGTCTTAGCCCCTGCTCTGATCCTGGGGGTAGGGGTTTGGGGGTGGTCACGGGAGGGGTGTCTGTGCTCCTGTGAGGGGCTACCAGGAGATGGCAGACCCCAAGCGTGAGTGTGACGTCCCACATCCCCACTCAGCCCCCGGGAAGCTGGGAAACGCGACCAGTGTGACCCTTCCTGCTATAAATGAACTTTAATCTAAACAGTGCCCAATATTTACCTCCAGCTGCCTCCGCAGCTGCCACAGCCAGAGCGATGGGCCCTTCTGGTTACCCTCCCCTTCCAGACAGGAGGCAGGACTGTTCTCTGGTTTCGGGACTCGGCTCCCCATTGGGAAAGGGGGGTCAGCCCACCAGGCTTATAGGCGGGTTCAGAGTGGGTGGGGCCAGAAGACCTGGAGGGGGCCCCTCCTTCTTCCTGGGGTCCTCTCCACAGGTCCCTGCTCTCCCGGCGTCCCTTGGACTCTGGGCAAGAGCACCTTCGTGGCCCAACTCTCTGGGGTCCTGCAGCGTCTGGGCGTCCTGCAGCATCTCCTGCTGGAACTCGGACTCAGTACACAATGGAAAAAAAAATAAACCGGATTTAATTCAGGGCGCCAACTCCCAGTGTTTGTTTATGTCAGACATAAATACACTCTCACTCAGCCCTGCTCGACGCACAGAGGGAGGCCTGGGATGCAGGGGGCCTCAGCACGGGATCCCACTAGGTCTGGGCCTTGTAGGAATGGTCCCTTGTTTCCAGGATGAGTGCTGGGCCCCCTCTGCCCGCTCCAGTGCTCACAACCCTAGGAAGCCTGTGGGGTGGGGGAGGGGCTCAGTCATGTCAGGATGGGGTCTCTCCTCGGTGCCAACCTATCTGGACGCCCCCCCACCCAGAGAGACTGAAACCCACTGTGATGTCCCACAAGAGAGTCTGGGTCACACAAGAGCATGGAGGGTTTGGGGAGCTGGTTCAGGCTAGGGGTCTCTGGGTGCCGAGGCATCACCTCACCCAGTGTGTGGGGCCCGAGGCTGACTTTGGGGAGACCCAGGCTAGCCCACTGACCAGAGATGTGGTCGCTTTTATGCCTGGCCTGGAGGCAGCTATATCCTGGGAGCCCACCCTCACCTGTGCCCCCACATCTGCTGACTGTTGCCATCCCAGCACCCAAGGAGCCCAAAGCAGCTCTTTCTGGCAGCCAGTGGTCATCTGTCATGGGGGGTCGGTCATGGGGGTTTCTTGATGGGTCCCAGCCAGACCCTGCACATCACCTGGTCCCCAGGAAGTAAATTCTCAGACCCACTACGCATCCGTGTTCCTTTCTCCAGGGCAAGCCATTGGCCACCAACTTCTCAGCAGACACAACACTGAGTAGAAATAGCCAGGCTACAGGCCACCCACCTCAGCCCGAATGAGTCTTCCCGTACAGTGCCCTGGCTGTTTTCTGGGGGTTGGGTGCGTGGCCAGCTCTCTGGGCCAGAAGAAGTGATTTGTTGGCATTGGAGACGTGGCAGCTGACCTGTCTACCCGGGGTGTTCTGAGCACAGTTCCTGGTGGGGGCAGGCTGGCTAAGCCTTGGGCCCATTGGCCAGCGCTGCTGGAAGAGTACAGGGGCTGGGCCTGGTGCCCTTGGAGCTCTGGTGCAGGCCCACTGTGTCACCACGGCTGGGCTCAGCTTCAGCCCCTGGCCGGCCCAGGAGGCTGCGGACCGTGGCCTGGAAGCCGCTGGTGACAAAGCAATACACCACCGGGTCCAGGCAGCTATTGAGGCTGCTGAGTGTCAGAGCCACGTGGTAGGCCACTAGGCTTGGGTGGCGCGGCACGTTGGGCCACAGTGCCACGGTCACCTGGCGGGCGTGGAAGGGGGTGAAGCACACGAGGAAGATGCCCAGCACGGTCAGCAGCAGCTGGACGGCTCGCACTCGGCGCTGCTGGCCCTGGGGAAGCAGGCCGGGCCTGGACAGGGCGCACACCATGCGGCCTGTGAAGGCGCTGAGCACCAGCAGGGGCAGCAGGAACTGCAGCACCGTCAGTGCCACGGCCCGGCAGCAGGGCCCATCGCCCGCCGTCACGCCCAGCACGGACAGAGTCACGGTGCCCGCTGCCAGCCACACGCAGGCACACACGGCCCGCGCGCAGGAGGGCTGGCGCCAGCGCTGGGCACCGTCAGGGCGCACGATGGCCAGGTAGCGGTCCACGCAGATGCAGGTGAGGAAGAGAACGGAGCAGTGCATGTTGAGGAAGTAGCCGAAGACGTGCGGGAAGGCGCAGCGCAGACAGCCACGCGCGCTGTAGAACACCAGGAAGCGCGTGGGCAGCGACAGGCCCACCAGCAGGTCGGTGACCACCAGGTTGAGGGTGTAGATGACCGAGGGTGTCCGGGCCCGTGTGCGGCAGCAGAACACATACAGGGCCAGCCCGTTGAGCAGCAGCCCCGCCAGGAAGATGCCCCCGTGCAGCGCCATGAGCGCCAGCCACAGGCCGGGGAAGGCCGCGTACAGCTCCTCGTCCAGCTGTGCCAGCAGGTGCAACAGTGCGGAGCTGCCGTTGGTTGTGACGTTGGGGGCAGCTGCGGCGAGGGCCATGGTGGCCGGCACTCCAGGCCTGTGAGGAGGGAGACACAGCTGAGCCCACCTGCTGGCCCGGAGAACTAGCCTCCCGCCTCTGCCGCCCAGGACTGGCCCCCTTGGCAGCTGCCAGGCCCTGGGCACCTGCTGGTGTGTGGACTCCTTAGGAGGTGTTGGAAGATGCTGAGCCCGCTGGTCTGGGGTGCAGGAGGACCCTCCCATCTCTGGAGTGGTTAGACAGTGGAGGAGAATGTTTTTGCGAGTCTAGGACTTAGGATCCAAGACCTCTACCTTCCCTCCCTCCCTCTGTCCCTCCCTTGCTGGACAACCCCAGATACATCCCTTAGGATGTATCTCTGGGATGTGCGTCTGATGTTTTACATGGAGCTGTTGGGGGGAAGGTTCCATATGTGTCGGTCCAGGGACTTCAGAGGTAGAGTTCCTCCCACCATGGAGCTGAGTACCCCCTCCTCTCTGTCCTCTCCTGCTCCCACAGCCACAGGTTCTGGCCTTGTTCTCCTCCAGAGCCAGCCCCGAGTCCAGCAGGGTTGGGGGCCTGAGTACAAGCTTATGGGATCCCCAGCTTCTCCCTGGACCTGAGGTATATGCTCCTCTGAATTGCCCCCCCCCCCCACTCACCCCTTCTCTAGAAATGAGGATTGGCAGCTAAGCCACATCCAGGAACATTCCTGGGGTTTTCAGGGTGAGGGCAGCCTAGGTGGCCATCAGGACATGCTGGATAGAGATGTCTGCTCTGGACAGACAGATGGACAGGCCTCTGCCTGTCCCACTTGGACCAGGCATGCAGACGCTGCCTATGGGTCACCATGTAATGCCCAGTCTGGTCAGGTGGGCACTTCCAGGAAAGAGGTCAGAGGTAGAGGCTCTGGCAGCCTCTGGCAATAGGTTGTGCTCCTATCCTGAATGGGAGGAATTTTGCAACCGGGCCTTTTCCTTGCCTCGGTGTTCCCTTCTGTGCTCAGTCCCATGCAAGAAAGGCTTCTGTGCCATGGGTGGAGACATCTGGGCCAGAGAAGTGGCTAAGCTGGGCGCCTAGGAACTGGGACTAATTTTTTTTTTGGGGGGGGATACCTGGCAGTGCTCAGAGATTACTCCTGGCTCTGTGCTCAGAAATGATATTTTTAGGGCCAGAGAGATAGCATGGAGGTAAGGCATTTGCCTTGCATGCAGAAGGACAGTGTTTTGAATCCCGGCATCCCATATGGTCCTCTAAGCCTACCAGGAGCGATTTCTGAGCATAGAGCCAGGAGTTACCCCTGAGCGCTGCTGGGTGTGACCCCCCCAAAAAAAAGATACTTCTGTGCTCAGAAATTACTTCTGGTGGTGCTCAGGGGAGCCTATGGGATGCTGGGGAGCGAGCCTGGGTTGGCTTCATGCAAGGCAAACACCCTCCTTGCTGTGCTATTGCTCTGGTTCCTGGGGCTGGGACTTTCTGAAGGTCCTTCGCAAAAACATGAGGGGGTCAAGGGAGGAAGGGCAGCGCAATCAGGACACATCAGGGTCCCTGGGGTTCCAGCTGGTCTGGCCTGTCCTGTCTGCCTCCTGTCACCCAGACAGACAGACAGTAAACACCAAGGACATGTCCTCTTGGACCTGCCAGGTCTCTGCAGACGTCCTGCAGCTCCAGAGCTGGGACCAGGCAGTGGGTTAGAACAACTAGGACAGGAGGGTAGGAGACAGGGGTCCCCACACCACTCAGCCCAAGTCTGGCTTCTGTTCCTTGGCTTTACCCCAAGTGGCATGTGGGGAGATGAGAAACGGCCGGCAGCTCGGCGGTGCTTTGGGGTGCTAAGGGTCATGACCAGGGCTTTCCCCCTGGCTTCACCCAACACTGCTCAAATTCAGCTTTTGAGTGCCAGGATTCCAACTCGTGTCGTACCAGATTCCATGATGTAAGGTGTCAAGGGTCAAACTCAGACCATGTCCGACCCCAGACTGTGGGGTCCCAGGGTTCAAAGTCAGGCCCTGCTCAGCACCAGAGCCCCCAAGGCCCGGATGGGATGAGGGTGTGGAGCACAGGCCTGGCAGGCATAAGACTTGGAGTCTGATCCCCAGCACCTCGCCGGATACTCCTAGGGGTGCCCTTGAGAACAATAAAAGACTAACTCATCACCCTCCAAGGGCCCCCTTCAAGCATAAAGGTGTCAGGGGCTTCTGGGCACTTTCAGGAGGACTGCACAATTGAGGGCAGGGCGGGTCAGTGGGGCCCTCTTGGTCTGAAAGAGAAGGCACAGACCTGCCCCAGGCAGGCTCAGGGGTGAATCCTTTGAGGTGGCCCCACACGGGTGCTGGTTCTGCCCTCCAACCTCTAATCAGGATGACAGGAGACACATCTGAGGGAAGAGGCTCTATCTGCACTGGAGCTAGTCAGAAGGAGAGGCAAGCAGCTCTAGTTGTTAGCCTGTGGGAGGAGGCACTACCAGGGCCCTTTATTACTGGATATTTTGGGTGGTCAAGACTCATACCAGGACCAGCTGCTGGAGCTGGCACAGTGTGGCCAGTGAGATGTGCTTCTATGCTGGGCACTGCCCACAGCACACCACTGCCAACCACAGAGCTGGTTTGCTGTGGGCGGGTACAACCACTCAGGAAACGGGCTGGGGCCTGGGCAGTGCCATGGAGGACCTGAATCTGGCCGGACTGGGTCATGCACCGGCTTCGGAGATGGACAGTGGGACCCCTGTCTACAGAGTAGCTGGAGGGTCTGGTGAGTGGAGGGTGAGGGGCTGTGGGGGGACAGGGATCAGGGGTGCTGGTAGGACTAGGGGTGAGGGACTTCAGGGAGTGTGATGAGGGACTGTGGGGAGAACCGGGTGAGGGCTCCAAAGGGACACCTCAGAGAGCTGGAGGTTGCTTTTGGAGATTCCGCCAGGGTCAATCCTGGCCCTGCTGACCAGCACCATGTAGGGTGGTGAGGGGGCGTCCCCACGACAAGCATCTCCCATGGATTGGGGGTTTCCTTCCTGTTCAGGGGGTTTCAGTGGGTCTCAGTTCCCCTAAACTGGGCTGTGGCTCTGAGGGTATTTTTTTTGGGGGGTGTCACACCCAGCAGTGCTCAGGGGTTCCTCCGGGCTCTACACTCAGGAATCGCTCCTGGCAGGCTCAGGGGACCACATGGAATGCCCGGATTTGAACCACCATCCTTCTGTATGCAAGACAAACACCCTACCTCTATGCTCTCTCTCTGGCCCCATCTGAGGGTCCTTTGGACTGGGATATGTTGTGCTGAGATGAGGGACCCTAGGGTGGAGACTGGACCATGGGGTGAGCCACCCTTTATGTGTTTGTTTTCCGACTCTGAGTTGTCTTCCTGCCCTGACTATGTCCTAGGGCAGACGGTGATACTGGAACCTGTGCTCTGAGCACCCACTGCGCTGGACTCCGCCTGCCTCCATGATGGGCTCTCCTGCCTATGGGTGCCAGGACGCCATCCCTTGCACTCTCACTGGGGTCCTATCAAAACATCACTCCTCTGCTGGAACAGGGTCCAGGTAAGGGGTGGGAGACAGCTCAAGTCCTTGGCACCAGCTCTGCCTGAAGCCAGCTGCAAGACTGGGTGTAAGAAGTCACTCTCAACCTTTTATTTGTTTGTTTGTTTATGGGCCACACCCAGTGATGCTCAGGGGTTACTCTTGGCTATGCGCTCAGAAATCGGCCCTGGTATGGGGGACCATATGGGATCCGTCCTAGGCTAGCACGCACAAGGCAGATGCCTTACCGCTTGCACCGCCACTTTGGCCCCTCATTCTCAACCTTTTTGGCTTAAGGGCAGTGTCTAGTGTCTATTATCCCTTGTGGGTAAAATGACCCTGGCTATTCTGCTTATTCACCCACCATCTCTCTTCAAGTCAGATGCCCCTTCCTTCGGAGAGCCCTCCCTGATTGCTCAAGTAGGCTGCTGCCTCCTGAGTGGCTGCAGAGGCTTCTGCTGTGTTCCTTCCTTACTGTTTGAGCTATTTCCCCATTGACCACCTCCTGGCAAAGTGGGAGACGGGGAGCTCACAACCTGCTAGGGCAGCCCTGCAAAGTGAATGCACATGGACAGAGAAGAGTAGGTGTCCACAGTGCCGCCAGAACAGCCCCAGGGGCTCGTGTGTGTGTGTGTGTGTGTGTGTGTGTGTGTGTGTGTGTGTGTGTGTGTGATAACACATCTGTTCCTCTGCACTGCCCCAGGGTGCTGCTGCAAGGGAGATGGGATATCAGCCAGGTGAGCCCCTCTCTGTCCTTACCCCACCTGTATCTCTGGACTGCTGAGTCCTGGGTCCCACGGGCACCTCTCTGCCCCCAACCTGGGACTCATGGCCACTGCACTTTCTCATCCCCTGCTTGGTCTTCTGTCCTTCACAAGTGCCTCCCACCCCCAGCTCTGCTTGCATCCCCAGACCCTTACTGCCATATTTAGCCATAGAATCGGGGTCAGTCATTTGAGGCTCACATGGCCCAGGGGGGAGAGGGTAAAGGTGCAGAGACCCACCTGGGCAGGTGGTGGTGGGAACAGTTGTGAGGTGCAGGGTCTGTGCAAAGGCCCTGGGGCACAGTGCAGGGTCCAGGGTTCTATAGAAGCTTGGTGCTGGCTTATGCAAGCAGTTCTGAGAGGACTCTTTGGTGCTGGCCACTGGGCCCTCCAACCTTCTCCACTCCAGTTCTCTGTGACCTACACTCCTGAGTCTGGTCACTGGACCCCTAAACCTCCCGACACTGGTTCTCTGTGGCCCAGGTTGTTTCCCTGCTGACCCAGGCAGACTTTTCATCCCAAATGGTGACTTGAAAGAGGCCTCTCTGGGTAAGGTGTCTGCCTTGCAAGCGCTAGCCAAGGAAGGACCGCAGTTCGATCCCACAGCGTCCCATATGGTCCCCCCAAGCCAGGGGCAACTTCTGAGCACTTAGCCAGGAGTAACCCCTGAGCATCAAACGGGTGTGGTGCCCCAAAAAAACAAAACAAGAAATTTTGGGGCTGGCATGGTGGCCATAGAGGTAAGGTGTCTGCCTTGCCAGCGCTAGCCTAGGATGGACCGTGGTTCGATCCCCTGGCATCCCGTATGGTCCCCCAAGCCAGGAACGACTTCTGAGCGCATAGCCAGGAGTAACCCCTGAGCATCACCAGGTGTGGCCCAAAACCAAAAAAAAAAAAAAAAAGAAAAAAGAAAGAGGCCTCTCTGGCCTCCCCTGCCTCAGTTTACCCAGCCTCAGATGACCTGAAACAACTCTGAGCTTTTAGAAACCTTCCATCCCCACAAATACACAAGTGGGACCCAGGGGTGTCCAGGCCATAAGTTCTGTTTATATAAGGCCCTGGAGGGCAGTGAGCTCCCCCAGAAACAGGCAAGAGGGACCTGGAAGACAGTGGGGGGCACGGCCCTCAGTGCTACCAAACTTGGGGCCACCATAGGCTCCTTCCTGCCCTGTCCTGCCTGGTGCACAGCTGGGCAGCTTCCACCCGCCTTCCTGCCCAGCCTTGGCCCCCAGCCAGTTCCCAGCCGCTGCCCCTCTGGGGACCCTGTTTCTCACAGGGCCTGAGTACCAGTGGGAGTCTGCTGGGAGTGACACAGTCCTGTGAGCACCCTGGCATTTTGGGTCTGTCTGTCTCCCCGTCCCTCCTGGCCAGCACGGCTGGAGGGGAGAGTCTGAAACGGGACACAGGGTTGACAGCCTCCCTGGACCGGGTCCCCTTCTGAACTAGTCCTGCCTCAGCCTCAGTCCTACATGGCTGTCTCTTGACCCGGCCTCCAAGGCCACCCAAGACCTTTAAGGCCTGGGGAAACTGAGGCCTGTGAGAGCGAATGAATGAATGGAAGAGCAGGTGAGTGAGTGCGTGAGTGGAGCCTGCAGGGTCAGAAGCACCAGGTGGGGAGCCCACGAATCTGAGGGGGCTTGCCTCTCCCCGGTCCAGCTATTGTAGCCTTTAGCCTCTCGGGGCCCCCAGGGCCCACAGCCGCCCCTCTCCCACTCCTGGCATCCTGCGGAGAGAGTGAGCCCCCCAGACCACACTCACCTCGGTGGGCGGCAGGAGAGTAGCAACGGCCAAGCCCTCAGGCCTCACTCCCTCACTTGCCGGGACTGGACGCTGCCCCACCGGCCGCGCCTTCCCCATCTGACGTCAGAGCTGTGGGGCTGCTTTTGGCAGAAGGCCCCTTGGGGGTGGGCCGGCCGGCGGGAACTGAGCCTGCGGAGCAGGGAGGAGCCAGGAGGGCAGGCCAGCCTGCAGCTTGGGGGCTTGACATGGGACAGGGAAGGAAACTGAGGCCCAGGGCTGGGGAAAGTGGCAGGGGTTGCGAGGCGGCACCTGGGGAGGGGACATTGGCCAGCCAGCCAGTGTCAGGTGCTGGGGCCACAGGACCTCAGGATCCAGTGGAACCCACAGGAGGGACCAGAGGGCACAGTTTGCTTTTAGGAGGTGGGTGCGGCCTTGACGGAGCTGAGGAGTAGGGATCCCAACCTTTGAGTCAGGTGACCTCCCTCCTGCCCAGCTTGGGTCTCCTGCCTGGCCCCCAAAGGGACAGCCCACAAGCCAGACAGGGAAGGTTATGCTGACGAGGGTCACACTCTGACTGCCACCCTGTCACCCTGTCACTTTGTCACCTGACCCTGACATTGTCACTCTGCCCTGGCTTACCCAACCCTGTCACCCTATCACCTGACCGTCACCTTGACAGTCGCAGTAACTTGTCACCTGACCCTGTCTGTCACCTTGACCCTAGTGGGCTGCCTGAGGTCTATGTGATGAATGTATTTGTGGGCCTCAGCATGGGACAAGAAAAGGGCTTTGAGCCCTAGTTGTGGGGACTAGACAGAGCCTGAGACCCCAGGGACCCCAGGGACCTCTGTCACCCCTGGACAGCTAGTCCCAGCAGTCCCAGTGGTTGTCCCTGGGGAGACCCTGTCTGATGAGCTGGGAGATGATGAGTTGGGGGGCTGAACCCAGAGCAGCTCTGTGAGGTGGGGCCCTGGAAATGGACATGGCCTCACAAGGAAGGGGCGTGGTTTCAGAGTGGCCATGGTTCTCAGACTTGCAGGATTGGGCACCGCCCAGCCTCTTCCTCCAGGTTCTGTGTTTGAGGGTGCTGTCGGGCAGTTTTGAGCTCCTTCCTTTCCTTTCCATTCCTTTCCCTTCCTTTTCCTTTCCTTCCCTTCCCTTCCCTTCCCTTCCCTTCCCTTCCCTTCCCTTCCCTTCCCTTCCCTTCCCTTCCCTTCCCTTCCCTTCCCTTCCCTTCCCTTCCCTTCCCCTCCCTTCCCTTCCCTTCCCTTCCCTTTCCTTTCGCTCTGCAAGGTGGAACATGGGTTGGCCACCCTGGGGTTGCCTGAGACGCAGGGATTTCTGGACCCCGTGGGGTCCTGCGGAGGCCAGAGAAATCTGATGTGAGAGTGTGACCTAGGAGAAAGATGTGCCTGCAGCCCCAACTTCTCTTCTCTTCCTCTGATTGTCCCCACACTGGGCAGGACACTGTAGGCCAGGGGTCTCAAACTCGAGGCCCGAGGGCCATTTGCAGTCCTCCGTACAACATTTTGTGGCCTGCGGCCAGCCTTCAAATATCGCAGTATTCGCACTTATTCACTAACCGAATAATCGCAATAAAAATAGCATTAGTACCCTAAAGACTATACCAAAAAGCTAATAGAAACAATAGACTCATATAGCAAGGTGGCAGGCTACAAAATTAACACACAAAAATCAATGGCCTTCCTATACACCAATAGTAATAAGGAAGAAATGGACATTAAGAAAATAACCCCATTCACAATAGTGCCACACAAACTCAAATATCTTGAAATCAACTTGACTAAAAATGTGAAGGACCTATACAAAGAAAACTATAAAACTCTGCTCCAAGAAATAAGAGAGGACATGCGGAAATGGAAACACATACCCTGCTCATGGATTGGCAGGATTAACATCATTAAAATGGCAATACACCCCAAAGCATTGTACAGATTTAATGCGATCCCTCTAAAGATACCCATGACATTCTTCAAAGAAGTGGATCAGGCACTTTTGAAATTCATTTGGAACAATAAACACCCTAGAATAGCTAAAGCAATCATTGGGAAAAAGAATATGCGAGGAACTACTTTCCCCAACTTTAAACTTTACTACAAAGCAGTAGTTATCAAAACAGCATGGTATTGGAATAAAGACAGGACCTCAGATCAGTGGAATAGGCTTGAATACTCTGAGAATGTTCCACAGACATACAATCACCTAATTTTTGATAAAGGAGCAAGAAATCCTAAATGGAGCAAAGAAAGCCACTTCAACAAGTGGTGTTGGCATAACTGGCTAGCCACTTGCAAAAAATTGAACTTAGACCCCCAGTTAACCTCATGTACGAAGGTAAAATCCAAATGGATTAAAGACCTCGATATCAGACTCGAAACCATAAGATATACAGAACAACACGTAGGCAAAACACTCCAGGACATTGAGACTATAGGCATCTTCAAGGAGGAAACTGCACTCTCCAAGCAAGTGAAAGCAGAGATTAACAGATGAGAATATATTAAGCTGAGAAGCTTCTGCTCCTCAAAGGAAATAGCGCCCAGGATACAAGAGCCACCCACTGAGTGGGAGAAACTATTCACCCAATACCCAGCAGACAAGGGGCTAGTCTCCAAAATATACAAGGCACTGACAGAACTTACCAAGAAAAAAACATCTAATCCCATCAAAAAATGGGGAGAAGAAATGGACAGACACTTTGACAAAGAAGAAATACAAATGGCCAAAAGACACATGAAAAAAATGCTCCACATCACTAATCATCAGGGAGATGCAAATCAAAACAACTATGAGGTACCACCCCTCACACCACAGAGATTGGCACACATCACAAAGAATGAGAACAAACAGTGTTGGCGGGGATGTGGAGAGAAAGGAACTCTTATCCACTGCTGGTCGGAATGCTGTCTAGT
The DNA here is from genome assembly GCF_024139225.1 of Suncus etruscus. Taxonomy (NCBI): domain Eukaryota; kingdom Metazoa; phylum Chordata; class Mammalia; order Eulipotyphla; family Soricidae; genus Suncus; species Suncus etruscus. The sequence goes on from NC_064852.1 coordinate 156,184,357, forward strand.
CCAACCTTTTCGGAAAGCGATATGGAGATTCCTCCAAAAACTGGAAATCGAGCTCCCATATGATCCAGCTATACCACTCCTAGGAATACACCCTAGGAACACAAAAATACAATACAAAAATTCCTTTCTTACACCTATATTTATTGCAGCACTATTTACCATAGCAAGACTCTGGAAACAACCAAGATACTCTTCAACAGAAAAATAGCTAAAGAAGCTGTGGTACATATACACATGAAATATTATGCAGCTGTCAGAAGTCATAAAATTTTCCTATACATGGATGTACATGGAATCTATTATACTGAGTGAAATAAGTCAGAGAGAGAGAGAAAGAGAGAGAGAAACACAGAATGGTCTCACTCATCTATGGGTTTTAAGAAAAATGAAAGACATTATTGCAATAATAATTTTCAGACACAAAAGAGAAAAGAGCTGGAAGTTCCAGCTCACTTCATGAAGCTCACCACAAACAGGGATGAGTTTTGTTAGAGAAATAACTACATTTCAAACTATCCTAATAATGAGAATGTATGAAGAAAATAGAAAGCCTGTCTAGAGTACAGGCAGGGGTTGGGTGGGGAGCAGGGAGACTTGGGACATTGGTGATGGGAATGTTGCACTGGTGATGGGTGATGTTCTTTACATGACTGAAACCCAAACAACACAATCATGTATGTAATCAAGGTGTTTAAATAAAAAATATATTAAAAATATCTCATTAGTAAGAAAAAATCGCATTAAACATTTGCATACCTCAAACAGTTCCAGTTCTGTTCGGGGTATGCGAATGTTTAATGCGATTTTTTGCGATTTTTTCTTACTAATGCGATTTTTTATTGCTAATATTTGGTAAGAGAATAATCGAGAATACTTTGTGCCTAGCGCAGACGTCATATCGGCTTTTCTTGCCTGCTGTCCCTTGCATTATCAGAGGCCTAAGGGAGAGAAGGGAGAGAAGCTTATTACAGAATTAGATTTTGTCATACCTTCATCATGACTTCATCAAAGCCTGCAGTGAAGAGAAAGATTGATGACGAGCACAGATAATTTCAGGAAAAGTGGGAGATGCAGTATTTCTTTGTTGAGCACAGGGGCATCCCCACATGTCTTATTTGCTCAGAGAAAGTTGCAGTGCACAAGGAATACAACTTGAAACACCATTATTCAACTAAACATGCTGAGAAATGTGCAAAATATCAAGGAAATGAGAGAGCCAAGCGGGTTGCCAGTCTTAAAGCATGTCTAATGAGGCAACAAGATTTCTTCAAGAAAGCAACCAAAGAGAATGTTGCATCAGTCGAAGCTAGTTACATGGTTAGTGAGATGATTGCTAAGGCAGGGAAACCATTCACAGAAGGAGAGTTTGTTAAAAAAAAAATGCATGTTATGGGCCCGGAGAGATAGCACAGCGGCGTTTGCCTTGCAAGCAGCTGTTCCAGGACCAAAGGTGGTTGGTTTGAATCCTGGTGTCCCATATGGTCCCCTGTGCCTGCCAGGAGCTATTTCTGAGCAGACAGCCAGGAGTAATCCCTGAGCACCACTGGGTGTGGCCCAAAAACAAAACAAAACAAAACAACACAAAAAAAAAAGCATGTTACAGGCTGCAAGTATTATCTGTCCAGAAAAGAAAGGTTAGTTTAGCAAAATCAGCCTTTCTGCCAACACTGTGGCAGAGTGCATTTCTGACATGTCAAGTGACATTTATCATCAACTGTGTGAGAAAGCCAAATGTTTTGATGCATACTCAGTTGCTCTTGATGAGGGCACAGATATAACAGACACTGTGCAGCTCACAATTTATGTCCGCGGTGTTGATTGCAATTTTGAGTTGACAGAGGAGCTGCTCACAATAATTCCAATGCATGGCCAGACCACTGCTAATGAGATATTTTGGCATCTGTGTGATGCCATTGAGAATGCAGGTTTGCCATGGAAGAGGTTTGTTGGAATAATAACCGATGGAGCGCCATCGATGACAGGGAAGAAAAATGGACTGATGGCACTTATTCAAAAATAACTTGAAGAGGAGGGTGTAGAGAAGGCAATTGCTCTTCACTGCATTATCCATCAGCAGGCCTGCCGTGTGACAATGTGATATCTGTTGTTCTGAAATGCATCAACCAAATCAGATCCAGGGGCTTAAAGCACAGGAGGTTCCATGCTTTTTTAGAGGAAATGGAGTCAGAATATGGAGATGTGCTCTATTTCACTGAGGTACGTTGGCTCAGCAGGGAAAATGTCCTGAAAAGATTTTTTTGAGTTGAGAAAAGAAGTAAAAGCCTTCATGGAGAAGGATGGGAAAGCTGTTTCTGAATTGAGTGATCACAAATGGCTCATGGACTTAGCTTTTCTTGTTGACATCACACATAAGCTGAATGTACTAAACAAAATGTTACAAGGCCCGGGGCAGCTTATCAGTGCTACCTATGACAACGTGAGAGCATTCTCCACAAAACTTGTGTTATGTAGATCCCAGTCTCTCAGACAAACCTTTGCCATTTCCCAGCATGCAAGGAACTTGTGGATGCAGGCATACCATTCAGTGGTGAGAAATATGTTGATGCTATTTTTAAGCTAGAGAAGAAATTTGATCACAGATTTGCAGACTTCAAAAAGCACAGAGCCACTTTCCAAATCTTTGTGGACCCCTTTTCCTTTGATGTGCAAGATGCCCCTCCTTTGCTTCAAATGGAGCTCATTGACCTGCAATACAATTCTGATCTCAAAGCCAAGTTCAGGGAGATTAGTGGAAAAGCAGACATGCATGGGCAATTTTTGAGAGAATTGCCCCCCAGCTTCCCTGAGCTTTCCCGAATGTTCAAGCGCATCATGTGCCTTTTTGGGAGCACATATTTGTGTGAAAAGTTATTCTCCACATTGAACTTTAATAAGTCAAAGTACAGGTCTAGACTTGATGATGATCATCTTCAAGCCATACTGAGGGTCTCAACTGCTTCTTCTCTAAAGCCAAATGTGGTTCAGATTTGTGAGAAGAAGCACTGTCAAGTCTCTGGCAGCAAGGAATAGGCAAAAGATGTCATGTTCAGAACCGTTCATGATCTTTTATTTATTTATTTTTTTGGTTTTTGGGCCACACCCGGAGGTGCTCAGGGGTTACTCCTGGCTGTCTGCTCAGAAATAGCTCCTGGCAGGCACAGGGGACCATATGGGACACTGGGATTTGAACCAACCACCTTTGATCCTGGATCAGCTGCTTGCAAGACAAACACCACTGTGCTATCTCTCCGGGCCCTGTTCATGATCTTCACTCAATGTTTTATTCATGTTCAGAAGAAATAATTAAAACTGTTAATAATGACGTTTGAGGACTTTTTATTTTGTGAAATCCCTATGTGGCTCTGCCTCACCCCGACTTTGCCTCCTGCAGCCCTCAGGTAAATTGAGTTTGAGACCCCTGCTGTAGGCAAAGGTGCTCTGGTGCTCTTGGGGTCAGGTGGGGGCTGTGTAGTCAGACAGGGGCAGTGGAGCCAGATGGAGAGTGCTGTAGTCAGATGGGGAGGTACAGACGGATGGGGTTTTGTAGTCAGATGGGGGTGGTAAAGTCAGATGGGGGTGGTATTTATTTTCTCCTTGCACACTTTGATTCCTTTGACATCTTTTTTGTTTTGGGACACACCGAATGGTGCTCAGGGCTGACTCCTGGTTTTGCACTTTGGAATCACTCCCGGTGGGGCTTGGGAGTCCTTAAGCATGCCAGGAATGAAGCCTTCCACACAGTGCTCTCGATCAGCCCCTACATCTTTGTTTCTGGTGACGCTTTACAGCTACTCCTGACTTTAACTGTGCTGGGAACGGTATGGTGGTGTCAGGGGACTGTGTGCTGGGGACAGAGTCGAATCCTGTAGGCACAGCCTGAGCTCCCTCGCTTGGTGTGTTCTAAGGAGTCTGTGTTCATCTGTAAACAACTCAACCTGTTCTTCCCCAAAGGAACATCTAAAAACACCTCTCTCCCAGACACAGCAAAGAGGCAATGTTCCCCACTGCCCAAGACAGGAAAGAAGCAGTCAGGAGATGGGCAGGAGGAGGGCAGGGATGGGAAGGGGACAGCAGGAGATGGGTAGGGACAGGTAGGGCTGATTCTGCCCAGCAAGTATCATTTGGCCTCGTGCAGGCCCTGTTTGTTCGTTTCCAAAAATAAAGTGCAGGTTTCTGTACAGAAATGACACTTGGGACTCAAGTTCTGCGGTTACTCTGAGTCACTGTCACATCCGCTCGCTCCCCGCCAGGATTGTGTAGGTCTTGTTGTTTGGGGTCATACCTGGCCATGCTCAGGGCTTACTCCTGGCTCTGTGCTCAAGAATCACTCACGGTGGGGCCGGAATGTGGAGCAGCCGTTAGGGCATTTGCCTTGCAACTAACCTAGGACAGACCATGGTTTGATCCCTGGCATCCCATAGGGTCCCCCAAGCCAGGGGTGATTTCTGAGTGCTTAGCCAGGACTAGCCCCTGAGCATCACAGGGTGTGACCCGAAAACAAAAACAAAACAAAACAAAACAAAAAGAGAATGACTCATGATGGTGATCGGGAGGAATTGTATGGGATGCTGGGAATGGAACCCAGGTGGGCCACATGCAAGGCAGGCACCCTCCTTGCTCCAGCTCCAGAAATGTGGGTTTTGATGATGACTTTGATCTTGAGGCTGGGCAGGTAGAAGGGTCACGGAGGAAAGAACCCTGGTATCCGAACCCCCAGTCAATCAATCCGTCCGGCCACTGCTCCCACGCATGGTCCAGTCGGGTCTCCCCCAGCCAGTCCTTCTTACCTTGTCCCCTGGCTAGCCCTTCAGTGCCCTGCAGGCAGCTGGGCAGGTGGGTCCTAGGGTGGGTGCACTGATCTAGCTGTGTCTGGTCTAGTCGAGAGAGGAAGGTGTGGCCAGGGGCTGGAGTCACTGAGTCTTGTAGGGTGCAGGGGAGCCTGCCCTGCCTGGGGGGCTTTATTTTTTTTTTTTATTTTGGGGCCTCACCTGGTGGCACTCAGGGGTTACTCCTAGTTCTTTGCTCAGAGATTACTCCTGGCAGGGTCAGGGGATCATATGGGATGCCAGAAATCGAACCTCGGTTGGCCGTTTGTAAGCAACACCCTCCCCTCTGGTTCACTCCGGCCCTTCTATGGGATTGTCAGTGGGAACTTCCTCACTGTATCATGTTCTACCTGGATGAAGCAGCTGGTATGGACATAGGATGGGGCTCTTCCTGTTTACCCTGAACACCTCCTAGAACTCCACCCCTACCAGGGCCCAGAGAACTGACGTTCTGGAACCCAAGATGCGGACGCTCCATAGAGCAGAGTCAGGACTCGAACCCAGACCCACAGATGCCTATAGCCAGCCCACTTTCTTCCAGGAGAGAGGTGAGAGGAAATCTGGGGCCAGGCCCATGAGGGACAATTGCTTCCTAAATACCTGAGTAGATGGAGTGGCCACAGCGCAGCCTGAGGGGGCAGGAGAAGGGTCTGGGTGTGGAGGACAGAACTGGGCTTTGATCCTGGCCCTGCTCCCTGGCATGGGCAAGTCATAGCCTCCATGCCTCAGTTTCCCCACTTGCACAATGAAGACAGCAATGCCAAGGCCCTCAGTGAGTGCTACCAAGGGGAAGATGGTTTCCGCCCTTGGCCTTGTGAACTCAGGCTATGGAGGCTGCATTGCGTCCTTCCAGGACAGAGTCCCTGGTCTGGCCCTGGTGAGGTGGGGTTAGGGGTCAGGCAGAACCTCAGCACCACAGTCGTTCCCAAGGCCCCACAGTGAACAGAGCCTCTTTCTCTTTCTCCCCAGCCAGGGACACCTGGCCTATCCGCCTGAGCTGCTGGGAGACAGATTTCTTCCTTCTATAAACCAAGCCCTGTTTATACCCATTTCCATCCTCTCCACAGGGGTCTGCGCCTCATCTCCGGAGGCTGACACTGTCCTGTGTTAACAACGGAAGCTTCAGGTGCAGAGGGAGCATGTCCTGCCGAGTGTGGGGTGTGTCGTGGAAACACGTGGGTGGTTCAGACGGGGCCTCGCGGGGCTTCAGGAAGGAGGTGACGTCTGAGGCCGCAGAAGGGCAGGCGAGCAGGCAGGGGAAGAAGATATTCCCCACAGAGAAGGGCCCTGACACAGCCGGTCCAAAGAGCCCGAGGGCGTGGGGAAATGGAGGGGCAGGTTCTGCCCGATGCCTGGACTCGGATCCTGGCCCCTCTCCCTTTGAGCTTGCGAGCATGATCTAACACCTCTGAGCCTCAGTTTCCTTACTTCTAGAGGGAGGGCCAGCTGCAGGAGCTGTCTGGGTCCCTGGAAGACGAGATCACCTGGGAATACTGTGGGCTGGGCACCCAGGGGAGCCATAGCAGGGGAGGAGCAGTGCCCCGGGTGGGGGGTGAATCCCAAGGCGCTCAGGGCCAGAGGTGCCCACCTCTGATCAGTCACAGACCGCTTGCCCTGAGACCCAGTCATGGATTGTTTTTGACCTTCCAAGCACAGACTGTCTGCCCGCCACCTAGTCACAGATGGGTTCATGCGGCTGACTTGTGCCAATGAATTGGTGGGTTGTCTTCTGTCTGGTCCATGGACAAACACGCAGCCTTTCTGTGAGCGTGTGGGGAGGTGGCTGAAGAATGAGGCTGCAGAAGACTCTAAGGGAAACTGCTCTGGGGTGCGATTGTCCCATGACTGTGCTCATACTGCCTTGGACTTCCTGTGTGCTGAGTTCATAAATGACTCCCAGGGGAAGCCAGCTGGGCTTCCTGTGCCTTGCTGTGTGAGGTGTTTGCTTCATGTGACTGGTGCAGGGGCTGGGACACATGCCTGGCATGGCGAGGTTCTGGCTTCTGTTTCCTTTCACACAGCCCCTGAGCACTATGGTATGCAGCAACATGGCTAAAAGAAGGGGACAAATTCCCTTCTCCCGGCCTGGATCCTTTTCCTTGAGCTGAAATCCAGTCTCACCTGCTGAAAGTCACCTGCCACCCACTATGGTCTCACCTCTCTCTTTTTCTTTCTCTTTCCCTTCCACTCCCTATCTCTCTCCATCTCTCCTCCCTCTCCTCCTGGCCTCCACCTCCTATGCAGAGATTGGTTTATATACATGATGTAACCTCGCCCCTTACTTGTTTCTGCCACCTGATTGGTCACACCCAAGTGGTCATCTGATCGGAAAGGCCAAGCAGGTTGAGAGTGCCCTTACAAGGGTTTGTGAGATGCTCCCAGATCACCTCTGCTTAAGAGCGTGTGGAGTGGACTTTGGGGATTGCATTTGCCCTTATAAGGGCTGCTCCACTTCCTTGCTCTGCATACCACTCCCCCCCCCCCCCAGTGCTTTAGTGGCTCTGTCTGCCAAGGGGAGCCCCTCATCTGGGCCAGGAGTCAGGAGGCATTCGCTGCTGGTTGCTGTGTTGGGGTTCAGAAGAGGAACCTGGTGTCTGTCCTGTCCCCTAGACCGGTTCCTAAGAACTGTCCCCAAAGGAATTCAGCTGTGGTGCCCAGCCCCTTGCCCCTGTCAGATTGCCGCCCACGCCCACTGCCCAAGGGGCCTGCAGCAGTTTCTGCTGCCTCTAAAGAGAATGGTTACCACCTTGTTAAAGGTGGGAAGGGCAGTTCCCAAGTCCCAGAGAAGTGAAAGTGTTTCTGAGCTGTCCCTCTCTGTCCTTGAGGCCCTGGGTGTGCTATCCAATTGGTGGAGGGAGGAGCTGGTTCTGGCCTTCTGCTCCACATTTTTTTTTTTTTTTTTTGGTTTTTGGGTTACACCCTGCTGCACTCAGGGGTTACTTATGGCTCTATGCTCAGAAATGGCTCCTGACAGGCTTAGGGAACCGGTCATATGGGACACCAGGATTCGAACCACCATCCTTCTGCATGCAAGGCAAACGCCCTACTTTCATGCTATCTCTCCGGTCCCTCTGCTCCACTTTTGATGTGGTTTTCTCTGAGGATGGGGAGAAGGGGGTGCAGGAGAAACCAGCTGGACTCAGCACTTGGCTCTTAATGGGCAGAGGCCACGTGAGTCCACACCCATCCCATGTGCCTGCCCTGTTCAGCCCGAAGGTTCCTGTATTCCTGTGTTGCCTGGTCCTCGGCATGCCCCTCCGTGTGCCTTGTGCCTTGACCAGACTGTGGTTCCCTGCAAACTCACACAGAATTTGGGGCCCTGGGGGACGATGGCCACAAGCAGTCCTGGAGCAGGAGCCAGAGGCCCTGGGGCCAGGCAAGTGGGATGGGTGTGGAGGTGGGTGCTGATGCAGTGGTTTTATTTGCAGAGGAGTGGTCGGCAGGTCTGAGTGGGGCTGGGCAATGATCACCGCTCCTGAGACCTCACACTCTGCAACTGCGATTTCTGGAGATGAGGGTCCAGCCTGCACCCCCCCATACCTCTGTCCCAGCTCCCGGAGAGATTCAGCCATGCCACCAGGCACTCAACCTCCGTATCAGGTGGTCAGCTGCCCTCCAGCAGCCCAGGGACATTTTCAGGCACCCTGGGTCCAGCGACCCAGAACATCAGATGTGCTGCCCTCTGGTGACCATTGCCCGCAATTGCGGAAATTATCTAGTCTCTTCCAGGCGGAGAGGCCTTTGCAGGGAAAGTGGAAAACACCTCAGCCCAGAGAGAAATCAGGCACCCTCCATACAGCAGATTACTGTGGCCTGGTCTCAGAGGGTTGTGCCTCAAGGTGGGGTGAATGGGCACTGTGACTGGTCTGTCCACTCCCTAAACCCTCTTCACCTTCTCAGACTCTATCACCCAAGACCCCACTCACAACAGGGTGAGCAGCGTCCAGGATCGGGGCAATAGACTGGACTGCACCCTGGGCCACTCATTGGTTCTCACCCAGTGTCCTGCTTAATCTCTGGTCGCCCAGACTCACCCCAATCCCAGTAGCTGCCCAGGATGCCCCAGGCTTCCCTGCTGTTGGCCCTCCCGCCTGCCTATCCCTGGTACGGGGTAGGGGGTGGGGTCCCCAGGGTCCCTAGAGCTCTTCAGCTTCCCTCTCTTTCTTGCCGCCTCCCTTTCTCTGACCCTGCCCTCCCCCATCTCTGGGCTTTTCTTTGAACTGGGGGAGCAGGAGAGAGCTCAGCACATCCTGACCCAGCTGAGCATCTGCCTTCTCTTGGCCCCTCGCTGAGCCCTTCCACTGACTGAACTTGTTTGGGGGCCTCTTGTAACTCAGGGAAGAGACAGTGGCACAACCCTCTGCTTGCCAAAGACGTGAGTCTGACCCCCAGCACTACAAAATGAAAAAAATTATATATTATATAATGTAGGGTACCTATCTGAGACCCACCCATTTCTGGGAGGGGTCTTGGGAACCGGATAATAGGTGTGACCTTACCTGCAAAGCCCGGCCCATTCCTGGGAGGGGTCTTGGAATAGGTAGATAAACCCGGAAGCCAAGGGATTAGGGGGCTTTTGCCTTTTGGCCCTGCTGGGCTCTCTGAGGAAGATGGCTGAAAGAGTTTAGACGCAGGGCAAGCCTAGAATGGCTGTATGCTTGAAAGGTTATGAGTAGGCCACCACGTGTGTGTGGCCTATTCATAACCTTTCAAGCACAGCATTATTTTGCTAGCCCTGCATCTTATCTCCTGTTAGCCATCTTCCCTTTGGGCTCCATGCGGCCCAAAGATCCAAAAGCCGGCCAAGAGACAAAAAGGGCCGAATCCCTTTCGTCCCAGGCTTATCTAACTTTTTCCCGACCCCTCCCAGGAATGGGAGGTCTTGCAGGTAGGGTCACACCTATTATCCGGTTCCCTAGACCCCTCCCAGAAATGGGTGGGTCTTGGGGTACACCACAATATATCACTGTGCAATGGTGGAGGGTCCGTGTTTGCCTTTCCTGGGTGGCTAACCAGGGTTTGATATCTAGCATGCTTATAGTTCTCTGAGCACCTCCAGGAGTCACTTTTTTTTTTGGTCACGCCCAGAGGTGCTCAGGGATGTGTGACCTCCTGATTCTGAGGTCACACAGAATGTGAAGCTAAGAAATTATTTCTGGCAGGCACGGGGACCATATTGGATGCTGGGGTCAGAACCACCGTTGTCCTGTCTTGGCTGCTTGCAAGGCAAATGCCCTACCGCTGTGCTATTTCTCCAGCCCCTAGGAGTAACTTCTTAGTGCAGAGCCAGGAATAAACCATGAGCACTGCCAGGTGTGGCCCCAAAAGAAAACAAAACAAACAGGCAAAAAGTATCTATATCTATATTTATGTGTGTGTGTATAAGATGGCACCCAGCTATTAACCCCAAACAAGGATATTCCCCCTTGTTCCTCTTTCCTTTAAACCTCTCTTTTGATATGCAAAAACCTGAAGTGGAAGCCTCATGTTCCAAATCCAGAACATTGGGGGAGATGTGGGTCTGGAAGCAAACGCTGATTCAGGAAATGATACACATACAGTGAAGGGGTAAAACGGATTCAGGAACTCGACACACAAGCCTCCGTTCCAAAGAAGCAGAGAGCTAACTCAGTGGTGCAAGCAGTTTTCCCCTGAGACCTGGGGTCTTTATTACCAAGTGCCAGCCCAGGTCCTGGGGTGGAGAACAAGTGGTCTAAGGCACCAAAGGATGCTGAGTAACAAGCATATACTGAATAGGATGGAAACTGGTTAATCCAACAAAATCCCACGTGGATCACTCTGTCCTGCTCCACTCTGGTAGATTTTGTTCTGGGAGAATAAAGAAAGAGCATTTGATGCTCAGGGGCTACTCCTGGCTAAGCGCTCAGAAATTGCCCCCATATGGGATGCCAGGGGATAGAACCGCGGTCGCCATCTTTCCTTGGCTAGCGTTTGCAAGGCAGGCACCTTACCTCTAGCGCCACCTTCCCAGCCCTGGCCTGGTTTATTAACGCTTCACCAGAATCCAGCTTCTTCAGACCCGTCTGTATGGGTGTGAAGATAGTGTGTGGGGTGATTTTACAACATTGGGATTTATTTTGCATAAACATAAAATGGGGTATCTGTGGAGTCCTGGAAGTCTTGCCAAGGCTCAAGTATCCCCTAGAAAATGGGGGGGGGGAGGAATGAAACCTGCTCAGAGATAAAGTGGGCCTGGCTGTGTGGGGTCTCACTTTGTCAGACCAGGATCTCCCCTCAACACCTAGACCTTACACCCTCCAATCGCCTCCCCTTTGCACCCTGGATCTTATAGGAGGCTTCTGCATGGGATAGACCTCTGCTGAGACACAGGCTGGGATCCTTCTGTTGGACCCTATTCATCAGCCAGTTTCACTTGTGGGTGGTCCTGGGGCACACTCCTGCCTGGGTCTTTGCACCCCACTGCTTGCCTGGAAGCATTATAACCTTAGGTACCAGACAGGGCCCTTCCTGAAGCTGCTTTCCTCCTGTCCTGGATATGCACTTCCAGTAGTGCCTCGGGGCTTTATCCTGGGGTTCTCCATGCTGAATTTGGGGTGCGTATTCTTAGAGGTGAAACCGAGTCAGACACACAGAGGCTGTGAGATCATGTCTTGCTGAGTTAATGTCTCTGGAGAGACAGATTTAGGATCCTTACTTGGGGCTGAGGGACAGGTCTGGACTGGACAGACATGCCTGGGACACTGGCATCTCACTGACCAGGGCAGGGGTCCCCATAGGGGAGCAGCTAATGTCCAGAACCCAGTGCAAAATTCAGAGTAAGCCGGGCTGAAGGGCTAGTGCAGCTGGGTCAGGCCGGGACCTGCCTAAAGCCACCAGGGGGCACCCCATGCACGGTTGATGGCTATGCCCACTGGCCCACTGGCTAGATGGCCTTTCCTCCTTTCTTGGACACAGGGTCAGGGGGGCAGTTCAGACCCCAGCTATGAGGGCAGCAAGGGCTCAAGCAACTGGATGTGGCTACTTTGGGGAGACTCCCGAACTCATGAGTGTGGAGTGAGAGGGTTTATCCTCTGACTCCTCCTGTATGTGGGTCCACCATTTCTAATCCTTGTATGTAGAGTTTACCTGCTGACACCTGTATTTGGGGTCCACCCTCTGATTTCTATATATGGGCTTACTCTTTCTGACCCTTCCATAGTGAGGTTCACCCTCTCTGACCCCTGTGAGTGGGGTTCACTATCGCTGGGGGTGAGCCCCCCCTGGTTGGGGGCTCTTGGGGTGACAGGTGTTGGTCAGAGGCTTCAGCCCCAGCTAATCTGTCCCTGACTCTGCCCTCCAGCCCAACCTCAGATCTACGGCTGCTCCTCCAGGCATGAATCTACCCAGAAATTGCTGGCCTTTCCAACATGAGTGCATGGTAAGTGGCCCTTAACAAAGGGGTGCATATGTGGTCAGGAGCAGGTGGTCAGAGTCTTCTGTGCCTGCTGAGCCCCCTGAATCCCATTGTGTTGAGCCCCCACCATGCTGAGCCCTCCTGGAAAGCATTGGTGTGGGTTTAGGCCTCATGACCAGCAGAGCTGACTTCTGGCTTCCTGGGGGCTCTTGCTTTGGATGGGCTCTTTAGCTGGGCCGACCACTGAAGACTGGAACATGGAGTTCACCAAAAGGGTCAGTGGCTGTGTACGAAGGCATGGAGGGGCTGGGCAGTGGCCCAGGGAGGCAAGGGTGCTGGTTATTAGCTAAGTATGCTGGGGCAGGATCCAACGATCTGGGGTCTCCCTGTTTTTCGGGGTCCCTGATGCTGCCAAGGGTGAAATCTGAGGAGCACCCAGGCCTTCTCAGGGAGGAACTAGACATTTGGTGGGGGCCCTGGAGAACAGAGTCTGCACCCCCACCTTTGCCCTGTGCCTTTATTGCCACCTTTTCTCCTCTCAGTCTGATTTCAGATGTCCAGAAAGCTGACCTTCATCTCTCCCTGAAAGTCTCCCTAGGCCTGGCCAGTGCCTGGGAGGGGGGTGTAGCCTGAGAGGAGGGTGGCCTTTGAGGCACTCTGTGTGACCACTGTATGCCGGCACTTCAGACGGTTCCAGAGCTCAGGCATCTAGGAATCCAAAGCCACTAAAAATGTCAATTATTTTTCAGCTGTGGGGTCACACTCATTGGTGTGCTCTCTGGCATGTGATCCAGCAGGAAAGCCCCAAGGGAGTTCTGGGGGTGTCGTCCCACCATCCGCCTTGGTCTCTGGGCTGGATGGCCAAGGTGGAGGCCCCGCCCACACCAACTGGGCACTGGTATATAGGGAAGCCAACAGGAACCCCATGCTCTCCACCACGGGTCTTGCAGCCCGCACTCACTGTCCAGAGGCCAGACTCAGGGGCTGAGGTCAGTCCTTCAAGTTCTCATTGGGCGGCGGCTCAGCACCTGTGGCCGAGCGCTCTGTCCCAGCAAGGCAATCCACACCCTGGAGTCTCCCACAGGGAGAGGCACAGGGAGCTCACAGGCATGCTGGGGGGGGGGGGGGAGTCAGGGGCTCGCAGGCCACTGGGCTCGCAGGCCACAGCCACTGGGGTGCAGTTGGGGTGCACAAAGGAGTTCTCGCTTACCTCCGGTGCCTACAGGACACCAGGGGCAGGGTTGGAGTCCTGCAGGGGTCTCAGAGTCTATAGCCCTGCCCCATCTCTGCAGGCCAAAGTTGATGCACTTGGTTGGCCTCTGGGGCCCTGCCCCCACAGGGCTAGGGTTGGGGGATGGGGGTGTTTTTTGGATGCCAAACTGGGGGCGCTGGGCAGAAACAGGACACAGGGAGCTGGCCTGGGGCTGTGGCTGTGGCTGTGGCTGTGGCGGTGACTCCGGACCAGTGTGTTGGTGTGTGGGCACGGATGCAGGACACAGGTGGGGACTGTGTTCACCCCACTTCGGGCTAGGGTCAGCTGGTGTGGGGGCTCATGGGAATGCCCTGGCCACTGAGTGGGCCGGTTACAGAGCAGCTGGGTCTGCACAAGCAGACTATCCACACTGCTCAGGGATCCCTTGGGCCTTTCTCCCTCTCAGCCTTAGCCATGACGCTTGTGGTCCCTTGGTGGAATCGGAACATTTCGGAGACAGGCCTCAGGGTACTGTGCCCCCTTCTCACTGCATGGGAGTGTTTGGGGATGCTGACCTGCCAGTGTTCAAGTGCGTGACTGACCCCCACGTTCCCTTAGGGGCCCCAGCTGGTTCCTTCTGGCCCCTTGGGGTGGCTCAGGCCCTGGAAAGTGGCCGGCAGGTTCAGGTCCCAGAGCCACCATGGTAGGTGAGTGGCCAGGGTCAAGCAGGGGCCAGGTCAGCAGTGTGGTCTATCTGTCGCCAGTCATGGGCAGATGTGGCTACTGCTTAGTGACACAGGCCAGCTGGGCCAGCACCTTCACATGGAGGAAAGAAAGAACACAGAGTGGTGTCCAGGGGGTGCCTGGGCACAGGGCAGAACTGAGCACTGCCCGGCTGTTTCCCCAGCTCTTGGGCTCTGGTTGCAGGCTCAGCTGGACAGACCATGCTTCCTGCCTCCTGCTGTCCTGCCCTTTGCCCTTTGTTTGGGATGGCCATGGATTTCCTCTTACAGGGAGTCTTCTCAGACCACCCCAGGATCCTTACCTGCCCACCGGTACCCCTGCTGGTCTTGGCTACTGGCCCAGGTGCTATCCATAGTGGCTCGGAGGGTGTCTGTCTGTGGAGGGTTAGGGGGACCTGGCGTCTCATCTAGTCTCATGAACCTCCAGTGTGTGTACTGATGTGATGACCCAGAAGGTCAATGCAGGCTGAGGGGGCAACATTGTCAAATGTAAACTCACCCATGTGCCGTATCTCCGCCTCAGGTGAACGAGTCTAAAGCAGGGTGGCAAGGTCTCAAATGAAATAATACTGACCAGGCTGAGGCTGAAACACATGTAGTCTGGCAGCCTTAGACCTTGTATTTTCACCAAACTGCCTGCCTGAACCATTTTTATTGAGTAGAGAGAGAGACCACCCCCAGGTGGGGCCGTAAGGACATAGATAGCTCAGGCTTTTCTAAGCTTGTCTCACCCAGGTTCACATATAAAACAATCTTTGTTTTGGGTGAAACCAAGTTGTAAACAAACAGATACAAAGAAACCAGGGATGGTCTTCGCTTTAGGTAAAAAGGTGTAACCTAACAGTGGAAGCGGGCATGTCCTTAGCTCTGGGCCTGTTTTGTGGCATGAACTTGGGACCAGGTCTTGGGTCCCCATGGGCACCATTGTGGGGCACTGGGTTCCGAACAAGGAGGGAAGCCATTTTGTAAAGGACCACATGTTGAGCTTCTAAGTTGCATTAACAAACCTGGCCATACTTAGGTAGCCTATTGTAAAGGACAGGAGGGAGCGGAAGGAAGGTACCCTCTGAAGTATCAATTAAATTAATAGTCATCCTGGATGGTGATGGATGATGGTGGATGGATGGTGAGGCCCTTCTTGGGCCAGCCTTGGCGCCTGCATCCCCTTCTGGCCGGCAGGTCTGTTCAAGGTAGAGTCGAGGAAATGATCCACAAGCAGTCAGTAGAAGTCCGGTTTTATTACAAGGCCGTAGCCATCATAAGTGGCTTTTAAACTGACCTTTTAAGCAGCCTCCCAAGTTGCCCTGCATTTAAGCCTGACTCTGCCTACCTCTCCATCCTCTCTACCTCTTGGAGACTTCTTGCAGAAATCCCCTCACACCCCTCAGGCAACCCCCCTCTGTTACCTTCCACAGACCCCTCCCAGAAATGGGCTGGTCTTACCATCAGGTAAGACTCAACAGGAAGTTGGGGGATGGGGTAACACCCTAGACAACAGCCAGTCATCTTGTAAATTATCAGAAGCTAGAACCTCCTTATCCTCTCCCTCTATAAACTGGCTTGTGACCTTGGTGGGGGTTGGATTCCTGGGAGACAGCCCTGGCTGGTCATTTTGGAGCTTGTGGCTGACGAAATAAAGTTTTGTTTTGCTTTACTCCAGTTGTGTGGTCTCCTCCTTGAACTCTGGCCCCTACCACACCAGCTCAGATCAGTTTGATGTGGAGCAGATCCTGCTGGGGGGCCCACATCTGGGGTCATGGAGCAAAGCCTGGCTGGCATCTGGGGGGAGTCTGAGCCTGAACTGGATCAGCATCAGGACATGGGAAGTTAGGCCTCAATGTCCCCCGTGTCCAGGCTGGGGGTGTGGCTGATGGCGGCTTTTTTTTTTTGGGGGGGGGCTACACCCATTGACGCTCAGGGATTATTCTTGGCTATGCACTCAGAAATCGCTCCTGGCTTGGGGGATCATACGGGACACTGGGGGATCGAACCGTGGTCCATTGTAGGTCAGCCGCTTGCAAAAGCCCTACCACTGCACCACTGCTCCTGGCCCTGGTGGTGACTTTTCTCTGGGGTCCTGGACACTTCCCCTCCCCAGCTCCTGGGAGTGTGACTAGTTCCCATGGCCTCCCTGGCCCTGGAGCCTGAAGAACAGAGCGGGCACAGATGGCGGCAGCAGGAGACTGGCCCTTCGGACACTTCCCACGGGACCAGCTCTGTCACCTCATGACTCAGGCTTCCTGGAAGAGGTGCGGAGGATCCCCCACCCTGGTTCCTGGCCCCCCAGCAACACATGCTGGCACCTGGCCCTGGCTGCCCCCTACTCTCCGCCCCCTGGCAGAGTTGCCAATGTAAACTTTTTCCGGCTTCCGGCCTGCCTTTCTCTGGCCTTGTGCCTGGGCCCATCAGCTGGGAATGACTGTGGAGTGCAGGGAGTCCCCATGAAGGTCTCGCTGTCCCTCACTCAGCCCTCCACCCTTTCTTCCCAGCTAATTTTGTTTGTTTTTGGCCACACCTGGTGAACTCAGGGGTGACTCCTGTCTCTGTACTCAGGAATCACTCTGGGGACCCTATGGGAGGCTGGAGATGGAACCCAGATGGGCCGTGTGCAAGGCAAATGCTCTCCCAGCTGTGCTATTACTCTGACCCTAGACTCCACTTTTTTACTTGGAGAGAGAGTGGAGGGCTGAAACAGGCCATTGACCCCACAGAAGCCCACAGAACATAGGTGCCTAGCAGGCCTGTGCCTATGGGGCTCTCACCAACCCCTGACCCCTTTCTGCCCTAGGCTGACCCAGGGAGGGAGGCCAGCTATTCTGGGCTCAATTTCTCTGTGTTTCAGGGTACAGCCTTGGGAGGACAGACTGGGGTACCTTGCATGGGCTGATGCTGGGACTCCTCCCAATTCTCAATGCTCCTCACTTGGCTGCTGGCTCCTGAACTTGCAGTGTGGCCTCGGTGGGTATGTGACTGTCCCTTTGTCCCATAGCTCTGGCACCTCACACAGACACGGCCTCGCAGATGGTCAGGGCTGGTGTCACACCAGTTTCTTTCAGAGCTGAGGGCAGAACTGGGCCTCTGCAGGGTTGGAAGACTCCTGGCCTGTGTTCTATTGCTCTCTGTGCTCCCCATATCCTCAATGTGAACTGGGCAGGGGGCTGCATTGGTCTGGCCTCCTCTGGGATTAGCACTGGCTCCCTAGGGGATAGGAAAAGATGGAGGGGACTGCCTGTCCCCAGGGCAGGACTGAGAAGCGACCAGAGTCCACAGTGGATGTTCCCTTCGTGGGCAAGTATCTTTCCTTGAGACAGGATGTCCTCAGAGGCCAGGGAGTCCAGGAGTGCTTCCTGAAGTTGGTGACCTCAGGCTGGCTGAAGAAAGTGGTCAGTGGTTCTGGGAGGGATCTGGGAATCGGGATTCCCTGAGGTGCTGACCTGACTGGGTGACATTACTCTCTGGGTATTGTCACTAGTCCCTTGGGGTGGGTCAGTTATGTCACTGGGCCCAGGGACCTCAACAGTGCTGTGGGCCTTGCAGGGTCTTCTTGGGGGGAGGTGTCTAGCCCTGTGTATGAAGACAAAGGGGCACCTCTGGGTTGTGGGTGGGGGGAGTAGACCCTGCTTATTTGCCCTCCGCCTTTGGCCCTGGAATCTTTCTCTGTTGGACTAAGAGGGCTGAGGGGGAGCCTGGATAGGTAGGGGTGATGAGTGGACAGAGACTCAGTTTCCCCCAGGCTAGGGATGTGGAAGTCACAGGGTGCAGGAAGCCCAACTCCATGGCTTTCCCCATTCCTAATGCAGTTTGTGGAGACGTGGGCAGGGCTGAGGATAGCCAGTCCTTTCTCAGGCTCCCCCCCCCCCAGGGTTCTGGGGTGTGAGTGAATGGACTGGGCATGGGAGCCAGAATGAGTTTTTTTCCTACCGCTGTCCCCCGCCATGTGGACCCCTGAGGTTTGGCTGAGGAATCATGTGAGAGGACAAGGAGGGTCCACACCTTACCTGGAGTTGTTTGCTGAGGAGTCAGGGGTCCGGGAGTCTCTGGGAAGGACGGAGGGTCTTTGGGGTAGGAGATAAGTGGCAGTCCCCCAATCAGTCCTGATGTGCCCTGCAGATCCAGTGCCTGGGCTGCCCTTGGTGATGTGCACCCCTTACCCACCGCACACTCTGGCCTGAGCATGGGGTGGGCATCAGTTCCCCTAGAGCCTTCCAGCTGACCTGCCGGGATCATTCTGGCCCAATCTGTGCCCTGTGCAGGCCAGGGGGTGTCAGACACATTCACTGTCTGGCCAGCTGTAGAGTCCCAGACCATCCCGCACCCATCCTGCTGAGCTAGGGCTTCTGTGAATGTGAGCAGCCCATTTCCGGTCTGACTGGTCACTATGTCCGAGGAGCAGGCACTGCCCAGGGAGTGAGCACTGCCCAGGAGGAGGTACTTTCCAGGGAGTGGGCACTGACTGGGGAATAGGCACTGATTAGGGACTGGGCAATGACCTAGAACTGGCATTGACCGTGGCCATCAATGCCCCCGGGCCATTCTGTTCCTGCTGGTTCCTGCCATCCCCAAGCTCCTAGTGCATGCCAGGCCCACCCATTTGAGCAGTCCACAGCCCCTTCTGCAGTGGGGGGGGGGAAAGGCAGGAATGTCCCATGTCTAAGCAGTGGGACCTGCGCTAGGAGGCAGGGAGGGAGGGCGTAGCAAACTAGCACATGTATGTGGGTGTCTTTTTCCGTGTATCAGTGTGCAAATTTGTATTGTGAGAAAGTGGACAGATGAGTGTATTGTCTATTGATGTGTGTCATTTTAAGTGTGTAGGATTGTATGGGAGTGTATCGTGTGATAGTGTATTACGCACAAATATGTATTTAATTTATCCTGTAAACACACCTGTAAATATGCATACATGAGAACCCATCAGACTTAGGGTGGGAATGTTTACATGATGTGAATGCGCATGCATAAGTGTGACCATGTGTGTGAATGTGTGAACATGTTTTATTTATTTGTGAACATGTCTGTAAATGTATTGTTGGACACCAAATAGCCCCCACCCCATGCCAGGGGAACACTGGCCCTTCGCTGTGTTGTAGGACCACGGGGAACTGGGCTGGAACATGCCAGGCGCCCTCCAGCCCTAGGGCCCTGCCGGGGTCCCATGGATGCAGGAGAGTGTCATGTCCCTAGCAGTTTAGCACCGGGATCCTCTGCCCTCAACCTGCCCCCAAGCCCCAGATACCTTTTAGGGGGTCCTTGGGGGTGCCTTGGGGCCATGACTCACTGCCAGGCTGGCCCCGAAATAGCTGTGCCCCTTGGCCCCGCCTGGCAGCGCTGGATGGCTACGTGCACTGCGTCTGGCCCCCGGGACGGGCTATTTTGGATATGGCCTCCCAGGCCAGCCTGGTGCCCTTTCCCGAGCCTCCCGGGGCCCGCTGACGCACGCCTTGCCCCTGCCCCCTGCGCCCCATGCCCTGGAAGCAGCAGGGTGGGCACCCCAGTTGTGAGGCTGGAGTCAGGACTCTGAGGCCCAGGCCTCAGTTTCCCCTGTGGAGCCTGTCCAGAGAGAAGCCGAACTTGCCCGCTCACCTGGCTGGTCTTGCTGGCTCAGCCCCCTCAGTTGCTGGCTGCTCCCAGGGGGCTTGACGAGGGGGGCATGGGCAGTGTGGGGACTGCGGGATGTGGAACCCCCAGGAGGCCAGGGCTGGAGAGCATTTGGGGTGGAGTAGGGTCCCAGGGGTCCTTCCGAGGGGTGCCCAGCTCCAGCAAGCCTTCTGGGTGCAGGGGTATAACTATTGCCCACATGACCCCAGCCCAGCAGGAACTGTGGGGACCTGCCCCAGGTTCCACCTTCTAGGGGATCTTGGGTGTAGTATATGAAAAAGTTTCCATAAGATTATCCTTGGAATTGTTGTACATAAAAGTGTTTCCTTAGGATTGTTCTGTGACTAGCGCCCCACCTAATTGTAATGTATCTTTGCTGGGTATTTGTGAATCCAAGAACAGTCCCCAGAATGAGAAATTACTCCCCATCCCCTCGTCCCCTTTCGGGGGAAGACCTTGGTAATATTTATCCGCAGCAAATAATAATCCACACAGACAAGAAGGATAGGGTGTAAAAGATTGGGCAAAGAGAGAGCGAGAGAATCCTCTTGCAGCCTGCAAACAGCTTTCGCAAAAGGACCCCTCTCCCCTCGCCTTCAAGCTATTTATTGCCAACTCCACAGCGCCCCACCTGGAAGGGCTAGGTGGGGCAATAGTCACAGAACAATCCTAAGGAAACACTTTTATGTACAACAATTCCAAGGATAAACTTATGGAAACTTTTTCATATACTACACTTGGGTGCTGGCTGCTCAGTCTGAAATGAAGCATACTAACCGTCCCTTCACGTGGGGGGCCCTGTTGTGGGAGTGGTCTCTAGGATGAGCTTCGGGGCCTGTCCCCTGGGCTGCAGTGGCCCCTCTGATGCCCTAGCTGATGCTCGTTGCAGACCTGGGGCAGCCTTCCATCAGCTTCGTGGGACCTTCTCGGGACCTCCGTGGGAACCCTGCCAGTTCTGAGGCACTGGTCATTCCTGTGTGTACAGCGCTTGCTCGTCTTTGTGATAGGCATGTGCTCACATGTACACGAAGAACACAGTCATAGGGGCTGGAGAGATAGCATGGAGATAAGGCATTTGCCTTTCATGCAAGAGGTCATCGGTTCGAATCCCAGCGTCCCATATGGTCCCCCGTGCCTGCCAGGAGCAATTTCTGAGCATGGAGCCAGGAGTAACCCCTGAGCACTGCCGGGTGTGACCCAAAAACCACAAAAAAAAAAAAAAAAAAAAAAAAAAAAGAACACAGTCATGTATTTGAGCTCACATGTGAACATGCATGTATGGATGTGTGCGTTAGTAACACCCATGCACGTGTATGGACGTTTACGTGCATGATGTGTGTGCGCAGGTCGAGGAAGGGTAAGGCTTATGCCTGTAGGTTGGGGAGGCCTTGAACTCTCGTGGAAATTTGAAGCAGGGGGTCCTACTCCTAGAGGGCAGACATGGCACTGGGGCTTGGTTACTTGGGCCACTCTTGGGCCAGGGCTCAGAGCAACTCCCTAAGTGGTGGGGACAGCTCTGAGGGACCAGCAGGACATGGGTATGTCCTGTGGTTAGTCTGAGTTGCCGAGGTCAGGATAGGCAACCAGGCCCAACTTCAGGTGAGCTGAGGAAGGTTGGATGCACCCCCCCCCCCAAGCACCCCGTTCATTTCTCTGGCAAATCCAGGGTGCAGATGTCCAGCCTGGACCTGGGGCCCTCAGGGCGGGTAGGTGCCACCTCAGACAACTGACCAGCTCTTGCCTGGGTGTCTCAGAGCCCCACTGCTGTGGTCAGTTGTGGGTGTGTGTGTGGGAGAAGGTGGGTGCGAATAGGATGTGGGACTGGCGTGTCTGTATGAGTGAGTTTGTGGGTTTTATTTTTTTGGTGAGTGCTTAAGTGTGTTAGTGTTTGTGAGTTTGACTGTGAGTGTGTTTAGATGTGTGAGTGTATTTGTATGTTAGTGTGAGTCTATGTGTTTGTATGTGTGTGAACGAAGTATTTAATGTGCATCTGTGAGAATGTATGTGAGTGAATGAGTGTAAGGTCTATGCAAATGTGAGTGAATGTGAGTGTGTGAAGTTGTGCATCTGAGTCTGTAAGTGCGGGTGCGTGTTATTATCCACGTGAATGTGTTCGTGTGAATGAGTGTGTTGCTAAGCTATTGAATTAAGGCCTTTGGTTCAAACACCAGAACACTGGAGAGACACGGGCCTGGAGTCAGATGGCGGTCTGGAAATAATTCACACATGCATGGAAAGAGAAAAGGGTTTTGAGGAGTTTCCCCACTTTTCCCCTTAGCTCCTAGAAAGCCACAGCTCCGAGCCGCCAGCTCCCAAGAGATCTGAAAATGAAAGAGAGCTACTTCCTCTCCTCTCCGACTAAGTATTTGATCGGAGGGGAATCGTCACACCTGGAAGGTGGGGCCAGCTGGTCCCCACAACAATCCAAGGTGCCACCTGCAAAGCTGATTCCACTAACGAGCAACAAGGCCTACTCGGAGTGAGGTAGTAACGAATCAATCCCGTAACACCCCACGCTCAGTGAACGTGTCAGTGTGTGAATGTGCTGTGAGTGACTTTTGTGAGAAAGTGTGAGTGACGAAGTGAATGTGGTGAGTGGATCTGTGTGTGAATGTGTGTGAGTGTAAGCGAATAGGTGTGTGAATCCGATGTGTGAGTGCATGCGCGTGAGTGTCTATAGGTGTATATAAATGAATGTCCCAAGGTCTACTGTTCCCCAGCCCTGCCAACCCTATGACCCCCCGCCCCCCGCCTTCCCTTTTAGCTCTGTGTTCTGCTCGCTGTTCCCCCTGCTCACAGGGCTCCAGGCTCAGCTGATGTGTGTGTGTGTGTGTGTGTGTGTGTGTGGTGTCCCTGCCTCTTCCTGGCCTGTCTCCAGGTCCTGAGCCCTTGCCCTTTTAGTGGATAAATTGCTCCCAGGAGTGACCCACATGTGGGTCCCTAGGGCTTCCCATGTGCTGGCTCCACCCCCGGTGTTGGTTGGGACAGGCCTGGGGTTCTGACTGGGCAGGGCAGTCAGCAGGAGCAGGGTGGAGGGTGGCCACGAGAAGCCACAGACAGTGACAGAGACTCATGCGTGCAGGTGGGAACTGGGGGTGCAGCAGGCACTGGTCAGGGGCTCTGGGTCATCTCAGAGTGTAGGAGATCCCAGGGCTCCTGGTGGTCCTTTCTCCCATCGTATGTTTCCTTCCTCTGACCTTGAACACGGCTGGTCTGGGATAGTTGTAGGACTGGGTGCCAGCCAGAAACTCAGTTGCAGCATGGGGCACGGGGCTGTGTGGCCTGCAGGACAGGCTGTGACTGGCGGCCCGGAGGGGCACTGGGACCGGGCACAGTGTGGGGTGACAGCTGAGCCTGGGATGCCCCAGTCTCCTTCGATTCTGTGGTAGGTGCTGCAATCAGAGGTCAGCTTCCAGCAGGGCACAGCGGGCACCGGGGCCGCCAGGGGCTGTGACTCTCCCTGGGTCTTGAGAGGGCACGTGTTGGCCTGGCCGGGCCAGGAAGTGGGACAAAGGTCAGACCTCAGTGCCCAGCCCTGCTGGCAAGAACCTTCCCAGACCCACTGCCCATCCTGCCCTGGGCTTGCTGTGCCCAGAGGTCCCAAGTCTGCGTCTGTGAGGGCAGCAGAAGGAGAAGACTAGCACACCTGGGTGGTGGAAAGTCCTGCAGGGTCTGCTAAGGGGTACGGGTGTCAGATGGTGCGTGACCTTTGAGCTCCTGCTGAACTTGGGGCTGGAGTCCCGTGATGGGCTCGGGGTGAGTGCCCAGCAGGCTCCTCCACAAATAAGCAGGGAGCCCCTCCTTCACCTAGTCCTCCATCACACCGTCCGGGCCTGACACAGTTCCCAGGGGTGCCCGGGCATGTGGGAGGGCACAGCTGCCCCCGTCCCCCAGGGTTGGCCCCTGTGAGCTGGCCGGGGTGGGAGCCTGGGCGCATGTGGACTGGCTGGGTCGGCTCCAGGAAGGGATGGAAATAGATTTCTCAGAAGGGCCAGCGGGCCAGGACAGCCGGTGCCTCCCAGCTGGCCCCAGTCTGTGCCCCAGGTGCGGGAGGGGGGCAGCTGCACATGGACTCTACGGAGTCACTCCCAGACCCAGCAGGAGGGCAAGGTGCTGGCTCTGTCTCTGCAGCCTCACGCAGCGCAGTGGTGCCACAGCAGATTCCCTCGGCCTTTCTGAATGCTGGTAGGTCCCTCCCTCAGCATGCACGGAAGCAGGGGATGGGTCTGGCCCTGACAGCCAGGCCAGTGAGGACTCTCAGGGCCCCAGTGGGGGCTGTGTGCTCGGCTGGGTTCCCAGTGAGGGGACATCTCCCTGGCTGGCCGAGGGGTCAGGCTCTGGGCTGCACTGGGCGTGAAAAGAGGGGAGTGTGCTGCCAGACTTCCTCGGGAGTCCCAGTCTTCGGTGCTTTTGTGTTCCAGACATGGGGCCCCCAGAAGCAAGGCCAGGACCGTGCTGGCGGGTTTTGCCGAAGCGGGAGAACGTCCCCTGAGTTCCCCATGCTGAGCGTACAGGTGAGTGTTTGTGAGTGTGGGTTTGTGTCAAGCAAGTGTGTGCCGGTGCACACCCACGTGTTTTAAGTAACGTGGGGGTCTGTGTGCTTCTGCGCTGGGCCCAGAGAGACCAGCAGGGTCTCACACTGCAGCGCGGTGCTCAGGAAGTCTGGAGGGGGGTCTTGAGGTAGGAGAGTTGGAGAGCCCTTGAGGCCTTCCCAGGACAGTTCCATTTTTCTGCATGCCTTTCAAAGTGCGGGACTTTGGACTAGAGTGATAGCACGGAGGTAGGGTTTGCCTTGCACGCAGCCGACCCGGGACAGACCCGAGTTCCACCCCCAGTACCCCGTATGGTCCCCAGAGCCCGCCAGGAGCGATTTCTGAGTGCAGAGCCAGGAGAAATCCTTGAGTGCCGCCTCTGCTGGGAGAGTCCCCCAAATCAAAATAAACTAAAAAACCAAAAGCAACAAAACAAAACAAAAACAAAGTGCGGGGTTCTCTCCTTCCTGGCCTGCTGGTGCTGGGGAGTTCCCTCCTGCTAGGAAGGGAGGGAGGAAGCCTTGGGAAAGGAGAGCCCAGAGAGGGGAGGAGAGGGAGTGGTCAGCGCCCTCCCCGCCCTGCCCTTGCATTTCCCCTTCCTCCTTGCGGTTTGGCTTCCTCTGGGCTGGCCCTCGGGTCCTTTGTTCCCCACTTGCCCAGTTATATTTAGATGGGTGGCAGGTGTGGGCGCGCAGTGCTGGCCCTCAGGTCCTCCAGGCCCTGTGATGCGGGCACCGTAAATAGCGACTGGTGTCCACGCACCCCCAAGCCCCATTCAGCACCCAGCAACGGAACCTGCAGCCTGCATGGGGTGAGCGGAGCACAGCAGGGGGCGTTCGGGGAAACCCGCCCCACCCCACCCAGGGAGCCAGTCCTCTGACCCACACACCCGGGCCAAGGGGTGGGGTGGGTGCTGGGGGCTGTAACCAGTCTCACTCCTGCACTTCTTGCCTAGCCCTGGACCTGGCACTGATTTTAATGGACCGGGGTTGGACCCACTGTGGCCCTGCTGACTCTGCAAAGGAGGGCAGCAGCTCACTCCTCCTGCTGGGCTGGCGGTGGACTCAGTGCCTACTAGGGTACAGCCTGGGGTCCCCGGGTAGACCTAGGCAGCCAGAGTGCAAGTGGATGTGGGAATTAGGGGGCCTGCCTAGAGTACACAGTTAGGGCTGTGGTCTGGGTCCCCCAACCTTGCAAGGGCAAGGACTGTCTTAGAACGTGCAGCAGGGCCTTGAGCCATAGCGCAGTGGGGAGGCATTTATTTGCCGTGCACTCCGCTGACCCGGGTTCTATCCCTGGCATCCCGTATAGTCCCCCTGCATCTGCCAGGAGTCATTTATCAGAGCAGAACCCCTCCCACAAAAAAACAAAAAACAAAAAAGAAGGGACCCTCCTGGGGGTGGCCCAGGGCTGCCTGGCAGGAAGTGGGCTCTCACCTAGCTCCCTGTGGGATGGGGCCAACCTTTATGCAGATTCCTGACCCTGCACAACCGACCCCCTGCCAGTGACCCTCCGACCTGAGAACTGACTGACTGGGCAGCACTGCCCACTGTCCCCTCCTCTCTCTCTCTCTCTCTCTCTCTCTCTCTCTCTCTCCCTCACTCTCCCTCTCTCTCTCTCTCTCCCTCTCTCATACCCTTAGCTCAGGTTGCAGGGGAATGACAGCCGACACACACACACGCACAGTCACGCGTGCACACATAAGTATGTACAAGCAGGCACACACACAGTCACACAGTCACACATACAAGCACTCACCTAAAGCAAACATGGACATACGCACACAAGGATGCACACATACAAACACGCATACACATCATGCAGACTGAACATGCATACTCAAACACACACAACACAAATTGCACACAAAACATTCATACACACATACAAGCACACGCATGTAAAAGTACATAGATATGTGTCCATTAATGAGACACTTGTATAAGCGCATGCCTGCAAACATGTGCTCATATAAACAAACATCCATGCGGCACGTGCTCTCCATGGCTGCCCTAGGGAACAGCTGTGGGCTGTTGTGCTGCCAGCTCTCTCCCTCCGCCAGCTCTCCCTCTTTCTCCCTCTTTCTCTCTCTCTCTCTCTGGCTCCCTCCCTTTCTTTTTCTCTCTCCCTCCTCTCTCTCCCTCTGCCTCCCTTTCTCTTTCCCTTTTTTCTCCCTTTCCCCTCTCCCTCTTTCTCTCTACTCCCATTTCACCCTTCGCCCTCCCTCATAGGACTGGACTCCCTTTCTTGGCCTCCCTCCCGCCTCCCACCCCCCAGCCTTGATTTCTGCACCCAGAGATCTTGGCAGCAGCTGGGGAAGGGGGTGTGAAAACAGGGGAGTAGGGGTGCAGGGGAGAGGTTATGGGGGCAGGGATATGAGAGGTGGTGCTGCTGTCGGGGTGTTCCAGGAGGGGCCCCCTTTTCCTGTTGTGCAGATGGGGAGTCCTAGTCTGTGAAGTGCCACCAGAGTCTTTGCCCATCATGGGCTGTGCCCCTCTGGGGTTTGCTCCTGGGACCTTTGGAATCCAGAGAGTAGTGTCAGAAAGGAGGACCCTCCTGGCTGCCCCCAGGAGTTCTCCAGTCCTGGGCTTCCCATGGGACTCTGTTATTCTAGGCCCAATAGTCTGGGGATGGGGTGTCCCATGGGGGGTAGGGTGCCACCTCTCCACCACCCTCATGGCTTCCATGCCTGCTCCCCATTCCCGGCCACCCCAGGATGGGAAAGGCTCAGGTTCCACAAAACCTGGCTTTGCCACACCAGTGCATTCTTTGGGGTCTAGCATGTCTGTGAGTGCCTGGACACTTACTGCTGGACACTTACACCCCTGTTGCTGTCTGGCCTGTTTCCCTTGTCACCCCTTCCCTGTGTCTCTGTCCCCTGCAGATGTCCCTCGGAACCAGGACTGACGCCTGGTGCTAACTGGCCCAGAGTGTAGTGGTGCTGCCTTGGTCCAGCTACGCCCCTGCTGCTGAGGCTTGCCCAGTGCTGGGCCTGCCCGTGGTCTCCTCTACCCTGCCAGCCAGCACCCACTGCTCTCCTGGACTCACCGTGCCCCATGGGTAGCACAACGGTGCCTACTTCTCAGAGCTGTGCCAAGGCCTTGCCCGCCACCTGTCCATCCAGGGCTACTCTGCTGGCTCCGTTCCCATTTCCTGGCAGGTCACTGGTGCTTGGAGACCACCTTTGAGTGAGGGGTTCCCCACATGAGTTGCCTCAGCCACAGGACAGTGCTCAAAGTGCTGGGCCTGGACCCCCTCTTCTCCTGCACAGTTTGTGGAGTTGACTTTCTTGGCAGGCTGTGACTTGAAACGCTGCCTCCTTTGGCACCCAGAGACTACTATGTGGCACTGCCTGTCTTACTCTGGGGGCTCTTCTCTGGGAAAGACCCGACTTTTATGTTCTGGTCACTGACCCTGCAGTGGTATTTTATTTACATGGTATTTGTGCGGGGACTGTAGCTGCTGTGGAAAAGCCTCTACTGCCTGCCCTGCCACAAGGACAAGCAGAACTTGGTGGGCATCTCTCAGTGAGTCCCAACCTCTGCCCGAGCCCTCTCCGGCTTGGGGCACCATGGCACGCATGAACCGTCCAGCCCCTGTGGAGCTGAGCTACAAGCATATGCGCTTCCTCATCACACACAATCCTACGGACGCCACACTCAGCAACTTCCTGGAGGTGAGGCTTGGCTGTGCCCGTGGCGGTGCCCCTGACAGGGAGGGTTCTCAGGGTATGTGGGTTGGGGTATGAGGTCCACGATGCCCAGCATCTCAGGTGTGTGTGTGGGGGACTCGACGCAGTGCTGTGCAGGGCAGTGGCGAGTGAGTGAAGGGCCAGGCATGCGGGTGCAGTCCACAGTCCCCTGCACAGAGGGGCCAGTGGTCTATCGTGATCTGGCTGGGCTGCCAGTATGGCCAGATGCTTTGTGAGAGGCCCATACCCTGGGCACTGGGCATGGGCCTCAGAACCCTACCCTACCGCTGAGTTCCTGAGATCGTCAGGGGCAAAGTATTAGGCAGCGTGTGTCAGTGGGCAGTGGGCCAGTGGGTAGTGTGGGAAGGTGGGGTCTGACACGTGAAAGCATGTGACAGGTGAGCGGGTGATGGTGGGGACAGCCAATGTGCCTGCAGCCCCTTGCACATTCCTGCATGTCCAGGAATAGCTCGGGAGCAGGTGGGGTGCCCGGCACGAGGCCCCCTGGGGCCCCTATAAATAGCCAGGGCCTGGCTGGGAAGGCCTGACCCTGCCAGGCGGTGGCGCCTTGCCCATCTGCGCTGGCAGCCCAGGCCAGTGCTGTCCCTTGGGGCTCTGGGGCCCTGTGTGGGGTCCCCCAATGGACAGATGGGCAGTGTTCTGCATAAAGGGGACTATAGGGGCCCCGTGGCTCATGTGGCCGAGTCCAGGCCAGCCATGTTTAGGGTGTCACTCGGATAGGACACAGTGTCCCCTTTTCGGTGGGACCTGGCTGAGGGATATGCTGGGAAGTGTTGGAAAGGGGGGACTTCCTCTTTGCCGGAGGCGTTAGAGACCACCCACATGGCTGCAGGGAAAATGGCAAAGGCCCAGAGCTCACGGCCCTGCTTGTCCCCCAGGACCTGAGGAGGTACCGGGCCACCACTGTGGTGCGTGTGTGCGAGGTGACCTACGACAAGGCCACTTTGGAGAAGGACGGCATCACCGTGGTGGTGAGGGGGCTGGGGAGGGTAAGGAGGAGGGTCCTGTGTCTCTATGGGTTCTGGGGTCAGGGTCCCTTTGGGTCCTCGGGGTTGGAGTCCCAGCAGGTCCCGGCAGCTGGTTTCTTGGTCCCTTGGCCCCAGGGACTGGCGTGCTATCGGCTCTCGAGTGGGGATAGTACTTAGCCCTGCCCACAGATCCACCCTCTGCCCTCACCTCTCCTTCACTGGTGCCTTCAGGAGTCATCCCCTCCCCACAAACCCATTTCCCCTGTTTCGAAGGTACACCCGGGTTCAGCCTGGAAAGAACTAGGGCTTCTGCGTCTGACCCCACCCTTCAGCCTTACTTTTCTCAAGCCACGGGGAGTTGGGAGTTGGCGGGGAGAACTTGGCGTGGGGTGCCAGATGAGGGTCTGCTAGGAGGATCCTGAAAAGGGACAGGGCCACTGGAGAATCTCCAGGAGAAGGGGGCCTGCAGCCGCTCGCACTCTCTTCCACCCGCAGGACTGGCCTTTCGATGATGGCGCGCCCCCTCCTGGCAAGGTGGTAGACGACTGGCTGAGCCTGCTGCGCGCCAAGTTCGGAGAGGACCCTGGCAGCTGTGTGGCTGTACACTGCGTAGCTGGCCTGGGGCGGTATGTGTGTGTGTGTGTGTGTGTGTGTGTGTGTCTGTGTGTGTGTGTCTGTGTGTCTGTGTACGGGGTGGTGCAGGTGGGTGCAGGGGGAGGGGCACTCACAGACCCCTACCCCCCTTCCCCTGCAGGGCCCCAGTGCTGGTGGCACTGGCCCTCATAGAGAGCGGCATGAAGTACGAAGACGCCATCCAGTTCATCAGGCAGTAAGTGGGGACCCGCAGGCGCCCAGGGTGGACACGACCAGCCCTGCCCAGCCTTGCCCAGACAGGCCAGACCTCCTTGGGCAGACCCTAGCCACCAGCTCAAACAGACCCCCATGTCCAGTGCACCCTGGGAAGGAGTGAGGGACAGCCCCGGGTGCGACCCAGTACCCTTCTGCCGACAGCCCCAGAGTCCTGTAGAGCCAGTGTGACAGGCTGGATCCTGTGGGCTCTGGCAGGGCAGTGGCAGGTGTGAAGGCTGAGGCTGGCAGTGATAGTGCATCTTGGTTCAGCCCCCTTGGTGGGCCTGGCCTCTGGGGCTCTGGGCTGGGGAGCCGGGGCTCTTCTAAGGGGCCTCTTGTCCCTCTCTGGCCGGCAGGAAGCGGCGCGGCGCCATCAACAGCAAACAGCTCTCCTACCTGGAGCAGTACCGGCCCCGCCAGAGGCTCCGTGTCCGCGACCCCAACACCAAGGCCAGGTGCAGCGTTATGTAGCATGGACATCCACCTGCTCGGCGCTCAAGGCCAGGTGTAGGGTTATGTAGCGTGGACATCCACCTGCTCGGCGCTCAAGGCCAGGTGCAGGGTCATTGTGGCATGGACGCTCACCTGCTCAGCACTCAGTGCTCAAGGCCGGATGCGATGTGATGTAGCATGGACGCCCGACCACTCTCCCTGGGCTCAGTGCTCAGCTTTCGGGACAGCTCAGCTCGGTTCCCTGCCCCTCACCGCCCCCTAACTTCGCCCCTCTGAGCCCATCCTTCTTTTGTCCTCATGCCGAGCATCCCCTTAGTCTGTGTGCAGTATTTGCTTCCACGTCTCTGCCCACCCTGTGTTCTGTGTCTCTGTCCCATTTCTTTGTCCCTGTGTTTCTGACCCCTTGTTTCTGTCCTGTATCTCTGCCTGTGTCTCTGATCCCATATCTCTGACCCTCCCCCTTACTGCCCGAGCCTGTGCTCCGGCCTCTGACCGGGCCAAGTTTAAACCCATCTAAGGAGCTCCTGCCAGTGTCCGAACCCCACTCATGGCCAGTAGCGGCTCTGGGCCCCTCTGGTTGCTGAGGCAAAGGATGGTGCATCTTTAAACACTAACTGCTCCTGGTTCTTCTCACATGGACCTTTTGGGGCCAGGGGCGTCAGATATTCGGGACTCTTGGAAGCAATAAACAGGACCCTGCGACTGTGCACCTGTGGTGTGGGGGGTGCCCAGCACAGAGCTCTGGGCTGTTGTGTAGGGGAGTGATGAGGGTGCAGGGAGGGAGAGAGAGGGGCACTCCAGTGTCTGCAGTTGGGGTGGGTCGCTCCACACAGAGGCAAGTGGGGGCAGGATGCATCCTGGGGCCCCTTGCAGCCACCCACAGCGGGGTGTTCCCCTCCCAGCCCCAGGGTTTGGCTGCCCAAGACGAGCTGTGTTTATGTATTTGCTCCAGAGGCTCCTGTTTGGGCCAAGGCCTCAGGAACTGGAGGGGTGGGAAGGAGGGGGTTTCAGAAGGAACAACCCAGAGGGGATGGAGACAGTCAGAGGGAATGAGGGGTTCTGTTCATTGGCTCCGTCACCCCACACCCTCCCTCTCACATGAGGCCACTGGATCTTGGGAGGGGCTGCAGCCGACAGGTGGGGCACTCACTGCCTGGAACAGGGATCTAGCTTTCATTTGGGGAAGCTCTGCAGTGGGTGCCCCAAGAGTGCAGGGGGTGAGCACGGAGGTGCTCATGGCTGCCACGTGGCCGTCATCTTCTGCAGGAGTGCCAGCTGCCCCCTTGCAAATGCCTGCACGCCTGGCTCCTGGTCGTCTTTGAGACTTTCAAATGCTGGGGGTGGGAAGAGGGAGTCAGCCCTGCCCCCTGCCCTCTGCCCCTTCCCCTTCTATGCCCAGCCCAAGACCTCCTACCAGCCAGGTCCCTCCTTCTCCTTCCTGCTTGGGACACAGCCCTTCTGTTCTTCCCCCCTCCCTTCTTTCTCCCTCTTTCCTTTCTTCCCCTTTTTCTCTTCTTTCCTTCCTCCTCACTCCCTCCTTCCTCTTCTGCCCATCCTTGCATCCTTCCCTCCCTCCTTCCTTCCTTTCCCTCCTTCTTTCCCTCCTGCCCTCCCTTCCTTCCTTGTATCCCTTCCTTCCTTCCTTCCTTCCTTCCTTCCTTCCTTCCTTCCTTCCTTCCTTCCTTCCTCCTTCCTTCCTTCCTTCCTTCCTTCCTTCCTTCCTTCCTTCCTTCCTTCCTTCCTTATATCCCTCCTTCCTCCTTCCTTCCTTCCTTGCATCCCTCCTTCCTCCTTTCCTTCCTTTCTTCCTTTTCTTCCTTCTTCCTTTCCCTCCTTCCTTCCTTTCTTTCCTCCCTTTCCTTCCCTTTCCTTCCTCCCTTTCATTCCCTTTCTTTCTTTCTTTCCTTCCTTTCCTTTCCTTTCTTTCCTTCCTTCCCTTTCCTTCTCCTTCTTTCTTTCCTTCCCTTTCCCTTTCCCTCCCTCTCCCTTCTTCCCTCCCTTCCTTCCTCTTCTCTCTTCTCTTTCTTCTCCCCCCCTTCATCCCTTCTTCTTCCTCTCCACTTCTTCCTCCCTCCCTCCCTTCCTTGGATTCAGGGGGTTACTCACTTCTGAGCAGCAGGTCTGTGGCCTCCTGGTTCAGTACCTGGACCATGGACTGGGGGTGGTAGCAGACGGTGTAACCTGAGGGCAGATGGGCCGGGCCACTGGCCAGCGAGGCTAGGAGTGTCCCTCCCCAGCCACAGTACTCCCGGCTCACCCACCTATGAGGACGGCTGCCCAGGCCTGGATGCGGCGGTGGCGGCTGTGCAGGCAGCCCAGGGCCTGCGCCAGGTACACGTGGAACAGCTCCTGGCCACATTTAATCTGAGGGGACAGTGGTCAGCAACCAACGGGGCTCCCGGGCTGCCCCTTCCCCTCAAAGCCCCAGACCAGCTCAGCCCTCTTCCCCCTCCCGTCCCCTCACCAGGCAGGCCCAGAGGAAGTGGCGGGCGCTGGGGCTCCGCTTCCACTCCCAGGCCAGGACGCAGAAGAGAGTGTGCTGGAGAGGCCAGTGGAGCCGCACGACACAGCGGTAGAAGGTGAACTTGGCCTGCTGTGGAGACACCAGGAAGGTCATGACCCAGACTCAGCCCAGGGGCTTGGGGCCCGGCCCGGTCCCACTGGGCTTCATCTTGTCCCCCAACCCGGAACCCTATCTCGTCCCTCTCTCCTGAAGGGGGCATCTCGCCCCCAGCCACTGAGCCCCCAACCATCCTGTCCCTGGTGCCTGATTGTCTCCCAGAGCCTTGTCGAGGGGCCTGAGCTTAAGCTGGTGTGCGTGGGCTGGGGAAGCCTCAGGTGCTTTGTGTCAGTAGGACTGGGGCTTCCAGCCCTTGGCTCCCCATGCAGCCTCGCCCCTGCTCCCAGTTGTGAAGGCGGCGGCCCAGGGCACTGACTGAGGCCACGGCCGGGCTGTGGTCATGCAGGTGCAAGAGCAAAGGGACCAGGCCCTGGTGCACTTGGGCATGCAAGCAGGCCGGCACCATGCCCGCCGTCACGGTCACCACGTCCCCGAATAGCGCCATGGCTGCAGCCCGGATCTTGTCACGCTCCTGCGGAGAAGAAAGGACTCAGTCTCTGGGAACCTGCCAGGAGCCCCCCCCCCCCCCCAGCATGGAGCCCACCACTGCCACCATGGCTGTTTCCTTAGGAGCATTTCTGGGCTAGGCAGGGCCTCCACCATCAGATAGGGACCCAGGGCGGGTAGGTGGCTCCCACATTAGCGGTCCTAGGGCGGGGTCTCCACCATCAGGCAGTACTTCAATGCAGGGCCCTGGCTCGTACGTCATCGAAGAAGAAGCGTGCGCTGCTGGCCACCTGGAGGCTCAAGGGCTCGGGGCTGTGGCCACCCAGGCTGTGCAGGACCCTGGATATGGTACTCATGACACACACCACAGCCTCCTCGCTGTCCTGGAAGAGGCCATCCAGGAAGTGTGGCAACTGGCCTTGGAGCAGGCTTTCCTGGGGTGAAGGGGCAGGGGCAGGGGCAGCTGGGTGCTAGGCATTGCCAAGCCAGTGCCCTCACACACAGCTTGGGCTCCCCTGGCTGCCCTGCCTCGTGCCATGACCCCCGCACCACAGTGGCTGTGGCCAGTGCATGCCCGACCGCTCCCCATGGCCTGGGGAAGCCGATCCCCAGGACGCTCGTTCCCTCCTCCCTCAAGACTCTCATGGGGGCTTTGATCAAACCAAACCCCGGAGATGGCCTGGACCTAGGCACAGGCTCCTGGGCAGATATGACAGGCCACTGATAGTGCCTCCCTTCCTCCTCCTCTCACTCTCTTCCTCCCTTCCCCTCTCTCCCTTCCTCTCTCTGTCCTCAGACTATACTGTGATGCCATTCCAAGGACTTCCTCTTCTCAAAGTATTTTCTTCACCCCATAGCCCTGTCAGAAGCCCCTCTCACTCCTCCCCTCAAGGACCAGGGGTCTGGGCTGGGCAGAGAGGAGCAAAAGCCAAGGGTCCCACTGGCTGATGTGCTTCACTGACTTGCTCTGTGACCCTGTCCCTATGGGAGCTGTCCTGTCATGGCCTTGCTCCTCC
Source organism: Suncus etruscus (assembly GCF_024139225.1). Classification (NCBI taxonomy): domain Eukaryota; kingdom Metazoa; phylum Chordata; class Mammalia; order Eulipotyphla; family Soricidae; genus Suncus; species Suncus etruscus. The sequence continues at coordinate 156,218,685 of NC_064852.1, forward strand.
TGACTCATGGCCTTCCGCTACTGCCACCCACTCATTGCTGTGTACTCCATGGACACAAATGGCTGTGCCTTCCCCGGGCCCTGCTGATAGACGTCCAGGGGTCCTGTGCCTGGCGGTCAATAAAGCTGCTGTGGACAGGCTGGTGCCATGTGCTTTCTGTCACGTGGGCACCTGCCCAGGGGAACTGTTGGGTGCTGGGGAGGATGGGTCTGGTTCAGCTAGGTGCCCACAGTGACTGGGATCCCTCATTCCACATACCACTAGCCTCTCTTCCCGTCTGCCCCCTAGGCTGTGCTCATGGCAGCTCTGGGACACTTTTGAAGCATCTGACAACGGGCAGAACCCAGAGCACTCATGGGCCAGATGAGGTTAGTGAGCTGGCATTGACACCCATTTCCTGGATAGAACCCTTCTGTGCTAGCACCATCAGGAGGTATCAGCGTCCTGTATGCCAACCGGTACCACCACCAGGGGAATCAGTGCCCTAAGTGCTAACTGGTACCCTACCACCACCAGGGACCTGCGTATCTTGTATGCTGACTGGTACCACCACGGGGGTCGGTGGGGTGATTGTGTCCTGCACAATGCCTGGTCTACCGCCAGGACCACCAGCGTCCTGTACACGTCTGTGATGCTCCAGGCCCCGTGCTTACCTTCTCTGGGTGGAAGATGATGTTGCTGAGCCCCTGCAGGCCCCATACACGAGCCTCGGGGCTAGGGTCCTGGAGGCTCTGTGAGAGTAGGGTATGGGCATCCTCCTTGGGCAGCACCTCCAGCAGGGCAGGGCTGTAGAGGAACTGGAGTTTTGGGGCAGTCCGTGAGGCCAAAGCTCTCTCAGGAAGCTGCCAGACTCTTGGGAAGCCTGGAGGGATGCAGGGAGATTGGCTGACCAGACCCTTTAGCGTTGTTGGCTGATGAACATGGCCCCCAACCTTGGGTACCCCCAGGATAAGCACGGCCCTAACCTAGTGTACTCCCAGGTAAGTACGAACCTCTGACTCCAGGTACCCCAGGAAGAGCACAGTTCCCTGACCCTGGTACCTCCTCCAGGAAGATCAGGGCCGCCTCTCTCTCCCGTGCCTCCGGACTGTGCATGCTGATCAGCAGCTGGGCCAGCACAGCCTTGATCCGGTGACAGCGATTCTGCACCATGGTTCTGTGAAGAGCCCAGCCTTGCTCAGGGACTGGCCACACCTACCTGCCACCACCTGCATGCCTGGGCTGGATGGGGGAGGGCAGGCTTGGAGCAGGGGCCCTGGGGTATCTCAGGCAGGTGGGGGTGCCAACAGAAGTGGGCACACTCCTGTGAACTCGGGCCATGCTCCCAGACAGTGGGGCCCCTGCTAGGGCGTCCGGGGTGGGGCAAGACCCTACCTGGCGAACAGTCCCACGCCCTGCACGTAGCTGTGCCTCTGGGTCAGCAGTGCCCATGTGTCCTGTAGCTCCAGGTGGGCAAAGTCCTGCCAGTGCCCTGTGGTGGTCAGCAGACTCTTGAGTGTGTCCAGTGATGTGCTGTGGGGAGGGAATCTATTGTCTAGCAAGGGCACTTTCTTTTTGGGCTTTTGGGTCACACCCAGCAGTGCTCAGGGGTTATTTCTGGCTCTGCGCTCAGAAATCATTCCTGGTAGGCTCAGGGGTCCATATGGGATGCTGGGAATCAAATTACCGTCCCTTTGAGGTTGACCATGCAAGGAAAATGCCCTACCTATGTGCTATTGCTCTGGCCCCATGGAGGGCACTCTTGAGTAAGAACTAAGGGCCTCAGGGCCTGCGTAGCACTTGGGCAGGGGGTGTGTATGCAGGGTGCCTGGGCTCCTGAGTTTGGTCACATGGAGGGTCTAAGCCCACACCATGGAGCTAAGATCACAGGGTCTGGGGCAGGGGCTGGGGTCCTGGAAGCTCAGAGTTGTATCTACCTGTAACTTACACATTTTTTTTTTTGGCCACACCAGCAGCACTCAGGGGTTGTTCCTGGAGCTGTGCTGAGAAATCGCTCCTGGCAGGCTCGGGGGACCATATGGGGTGCTGGGATCAAACCCAGGTCAATCCCAAGTTGGCTGCATGCAAGGCAAACTCCCTACTGCTGTGCTCCAGTCCCATAATTTAAAATTAAAAATAATTAAATCACTATAAATTACCTGTAATTTAATTTTTTAAATTGAGGGACTCAATTAAAAATTTTAAAATAAGGTGCAGCAGGTAAAGTGGTTGCTTCGCATACAAGTGACTTGAATTTGATCCCCAGTACCCCATGTACATGGTCCCCCATGTACCACCAGGAGTACTTCCTGAGTGCAGAGCTGGGAGTAAGTCCTGAGCAATGCCTGGTGTGGCCCAAAATCAAAAACAAATTTTGAAAAATGCAATCACTGTGACTTACAGTTGCAGAGGTATTCATGATGAAACTTCGGGGGTACAATGTACCCGTCCCTTCATCAGATTCCTTTCCCTCCCCCTATTCCCTCAGCTTTCCTATTGTTCCCCAAGCCTGCCTCTAAGGCTGGCGCTATTCTTGTTTTCTTTTCTAGGCTCTGTGGATGGAACATCATGCAGAACACTGTCCCTTTCTGGCACTGAGCCCCAACCACAGTGCCATTCCCTCTGTCACTATCCAAGCCATCTCATGGCCTGCAGGGCCACAGTTCCCACGGGGCAGGACCTTAAATCTAAACTGCCACAGGAACCCTCTGGGGCGAGCCCTATGGGGCAGCCCAGAGCGAGGAGTGTCCTGCACATAGCTGCCCAGACAGCTTCATCTGCATCCTTGCAACTGTCCGGGCTATCCACCCCCCCCCCCCCCCACCTCTTGGCCAGGCTGGGGACATGCTCAGAGGCTGCTCACTTCAGGCAGATTCATGATGGTTAGAGAAAGACTATCAAGCCCACCTGCCTCCAGATGAAAGAGCAGAGATTAAGTAGCTTGGACTGTGCAAGTGCCTACTGGGATACCGAGAGACCAATTTTCCAGCGCTCAGACTTAGCTAGTGGGACAGTGGCTTTGGGAAAGAACTACTGGGCCTTGATTGGTGGAAAGTGTCCATGCACAGCTCGCATTTCAACAGTGCGGGGCCTTGTGGCCATCCTTACCAATAACTCCAGAACCTTCGCCTTTCCCTGTCCTGACCTTGCTTAGCCCCATTCCACCCACTTCCATCTCCTCAGGTAAATGATGGATGGATAGATGGATGGGTATAGATAACTTATACCTGTAGCCAAAGCTGATTGGCTCAGGGTGGCCATGTGACCCGAAGACTGGCCAATCAGAGCCAATGGCCATGCCTACAATGGGAGTGTGTCTTGGGCGTGTTGGTGGAGCTGCCAGCAGGAGGCGCGCTAGAGCGGCAGCGAGAGGTTCAGGGCTGGTGCTTTTGGGCCTCCCTGATAGTCTCAGTTCAGTGCATGGGATGCAGCCAGATGGAGGAGTGCTGAGGGCTGGATGGGGCAGAGGGGCAGATGGGGCAGATGGGGCCTGCAGGAACTTTGCTCCAGCAAAGGATTCAAGGCCAGGTTCAGGCTCTGAGGAGGGCTGAGGCTGGAGCCGAGAAGTGTCAGGGGGCCTAGGGTGCAGCAGTGGGAATGTTTTCACCCCCTGAAAAAGGTGGGGAGCTGGCAGGACAGGAAGCATACTGCATCATTCAGAGTCTGATTTGACTTTTTGGGGTGTTCTCAATGCATTGGGCTGGACCTTGGGGCTCCAGGGGGATCCCTGGAGGGCTGCTGAGGGGGCTGTGGCCATAGGGACTTGGGGTATCAGTGGGGTGCACAGCCTCGCCAGAGGCTGCTCATCTCAGCTCTCCTCAGACCCATGAGTGCTGGGATGAGGAGCTTTTTATGAGCTTGTTAGGGAAGATTCATGCATTTTGCATGGTATGATTGGAATGAGGAAGAACTTTATGCCCCTTTGCATTCAGAAGCAGCAAGAGCGGCGGAGCCATTTGTCCCGGTGACTCGCCTGGGGAGCGCTGTTAGGACTGACAAATCGCCGGAGCACATCATAATACAAGCAGATGAAGAGCGGCACAGACGCTCCTGGGGCTGGTCTGGGCACGGCGCGGGCTGCAGATGGAGCTAGGCTGGGCACCTTTGTCAGAGCGTCAGGTACTCGTCCTCACCCTCCAAACTCCCACCCGGGGCACCTGCCCTAGAGATGTGGCAGTCCTGTGGGCCCCGATCCTAGTGCAAATTCTGCTTGGTGTTGCAGTGTTCACATTCTGGGCCTCGGTCTCCCCCACTGAAGACCGAACACCAATCTTGACCTCACAGGATTCCTTAAGGACCATGCCAGGGAAGATGAAGGCCAGCAGGGTCCCTGGCTGTCATGTACAGGGTCTTCAAGAGGAGCGGTGGGTGGTTCTCCTCCCTTGAACCCTAAGCCCTGGCACTGTGACCGTGTGGGGGCTGGCCCAGATTCTTACCTCAGGGGGCTGGGCATGGCCTCTCTCTGTGGGTTGAGCTCCAGGATGTAGCGGGTCTGGGCGAGCAGGGCCAGCAGGAGCCTCGGGAAGAACTCCCGCATAGCTGCCCGGAACTCGAGTGAGAACTGCAGCTCCTGCAGCGTGTTCATGGCCTGCCGGACACCTGGTGCTGAGGCTCCTGGCTTCCTGTCAGTGCCCGCCTGCTTGTCCCCCTGGACCCCTCCCATGCATCCCTCTGTGTACCTCCCACCTGTCCCTCTGTGCCCAGCCCTGCTCGGCCTGGCCTGTTCTGCTGCGTCCACCCCACTCCGGACTCTCTGGACCCAGCTTTGCCTTTCTGTGACTCCACCATGGAAACCTCAGGACAAGTGAATTGAGCCACATTCAGACCTCAGGGTGCCTTCCCCCAGGCTAGATTAGGCTGTGTGTGTGTGTGTGTGTGTGTGTGTGTGTGTGTGTGGCTGCCACAGCCTGAAACTGGGGTGTCTACCCAGTGACCTCCGCTGGCACCTGACTGGGCACATGCAGGCAGGGAGGACTCACGGCCAGTGAGCGCAAGCAGGCTTTCCTGTGCAGGGGCCGGTCCCCCAGGCAGGCCAGCAGCTCAATCAGCACCTGGCAGCTCACGGGCTGCTCAGCACCCAGGGCCCTCCAGGACAGCAAGGCATGGCTGCAAGGGAGAGGGGAAGAGGCTGTGAGGGTGGGGCTGGGGGGAACATGAGGGGCCAGCAGGGGTGATGAAGGGGGAGGTGGGAGCTCATGGCCTGACTGGTACCCCAGTGTCAGAGTAAGGAGGATGGCCATGGTTCTGGGAACTTGCCCAGAACTATGAGGCCACCAGGAGGTCAGAGGAATGGGCCACGGCCCATGAGAAGAATCCAGCTTCCTGGGAAAGGCAGAACCTTGGGAAGGGTCTTCAGAGGTCAAAGACAGGCTCTTGGGGGATGAGAAGGGGCTCCCCGAGTGTTTTTGGAGGAGCAAATCTACTCTGTGCCCTGCTGGGCGTGTGTGTGTTTGTCCAGCCCCAGGAGTTGGTGGCTCCCAGACAGCCCAGTGCCCACTGTCAGCTTTACTGGTGGTACTCGCCAGCCCTGCCTCCACCATTGCTCTTGTCCTCACTCAGACAGGAGTTTTCAGAGAGAGAAGTGGGGACAGAGCATGCTCTTGGGTGGAGTTGGTCCCTGGGGACTGTTCCATCTGCTCCAGGGGCAGCAAGTGAGGCACCTGTCCAGGGGGATGGAGAAGTCCAGGAAGGCATTCACCAGCTCGGATGTGTGGCTGTGGGCCAGCACCGTGAGGGCCTGCAGGCAGTTTTTCTTGGCCTGGGGGATGCGGATGGAGCAAAGCTGCAGGTGGATGGCCTGGCCCAGGCTGGCCACCTGCGGAGGGAGAGGAGGGCTGCTGGAAAGCCTGGGCCTCGAGGGACCCTCTGTTCCAGAGTCTGATGGGGGAGCGGGAGACATAGTCCTGTCAGGGAAGTCTGAAGAGGGAGACATGGATCTGTCAGGGAAGTCTGAGAGGGGAGACGGATCTGTCTGTGGAGTCTGACGAGGAGATGGAGATAAGGACCTTTCTGGGGAATCTGAGGAGGAGACATGGCTCTGTCAGTGAGTCTGATGGGGGAAGTATTGGGCTGCCTGTGGCAGTCTAAGGCAGGAGACATGGCCCTGTCCTGGGGAATCTAAGGGCAGAGATGCTGGCCTGACCAAAGTAGTTTGAGGAGAGAAACATGGGCCTGTCCTGGGGAGTCTGAGAGGTGAGGCTTCTCTCTGTCTGGATTCATGGTTGGTCAGCAGGGAAGTCCTGTTTCAGGATTCATAGCACCCCTCCTCGTTATGGCATTAGGGCCTCCAGTTCGGTGATGACTGCCCAGTTGTGCCCATACAACTTCCAGGCATATGCCTGGAGAGCCCTTCTCATTACCAACTAATGCCCACATCATCCACAAGGTCCCATAGGAAGTGGAGTTTCAGGCTGTGCATGCTCTCCACACAGGCAGATGAATTACAGACAATAAAGATCTAGCCCATGACCTTGAAAACACCACCCAGAGCCACAGAACATATTCATCCACCAACCCATACACTCCACCCAACCATCTGTTCACCCATCTATCCATCCATCCATTCCATCCACCCATATCTCTATCCATATACTCATCTATCCTTCCATCCACTCATAATAATATCCATCTATCCATATACTATCCAATACTCATCTATCATCCAGTCAAAACATCCATGCATCCATGAATCCACCCATTCACCCACCCATACATTCACCTACCCATCCACCCATCTATTCATCCAACCACCTACCCATCCACCTACTCACCCATCCATTAAACCATCCATCCAACAATCTCTCCATTCACCTACCCACCCACCCATCAAACCTTTCATCCATTTACCCACCTACTCACCCAACCATTCAGTCACCCACCCACCTATCCATCCACCCACCCATCTATTCACCCATCCATCCATCCATCCATCCATCCATCCATCCATCCATCCATCCATCCATCCATCCACCCACCCACTCACCCCATCCACATACCTATTCATCTACCCACCCATTCATCATCCATCCACCCATCCACCCACCCATCCATCATCCATCTACCCATCCACCCACCCACCCACCCACCCACCCACCCATCCATCCATCCATCCATCCACCCACCCACCCCATCCACTTACCCACTCACCCACCCACTCCATCCACCTACCCATCCACCCACCCATTCAATCATCCATCGATCCATCGATCGATCGATCGATCCATCCATCCATCCATCACTCACCCACCCATTCATCCATCCATCCACACACACACCCAAACATATCTCCACCCACCCTTTCCACCTACCAACCAACACACCCACCCACCCATCTACCCACCCATCCACCCACCCACCCACCCACCCACCCATCCATCCATCCATCCATCCATCCATCCATCCATCCATCCATCCATCCATCCATCCATCCATCCATCCGTCTATCCATCCATTTATCCATCTATCCACCCATCCATCCATTCATCCATCACCCACCCATCCATCCATCTCAGCAGAGTGTTTGCTGCTCAAAGCAATGTTTGTGTCTCTGCCCTGCCCTCAGGCTTAAGTTCTGTGTCTGGAGGCCTGGGCCTCCTGAGTTACCCTCTGGGTGCCCGCTCTCACTGTCTCAAGAGTGGTGCCATGCTCCTGGATGAAAGTGAGTAACATCTCGGAGGCAGCCTCCACACAGAAGGTACTGCTGGAGTCTAGATTGTCGATGGCTGTCCAGATGAGGTCGGTCAGCTCTGTCACTGTGAGGTGCTTTACAACCTCCTATAGCAGTAGGATGAGGGCAGGGGTCACCTCAGGCCCCCATGACTCTTTCTGCCACCTGCCTTGTGGGGATCCTTTCTCTTGTGCTCCAGGACCTCAGGACCTGTCACTTCCAGCTTCCTGGGCTCCCTCCCATCCAGACCCATTTACAGTTGATCCCTTGAATGCCCTTTAGCAGTACCCAGAGGTTGGAAGAGAAGGCCTAATGTCCTTTGAAAATAGAGTCCTGCATCCCTTCACATTCAGCCTGGGCCCAGATTCACCCTCTGCTCCTGAGTGCCTATTTTGGGGGGTCCCCAAGGCCCAGTCTGGCTCTCACAGGGTTATCAGAGTTGCAAAGAGCCCACCTGGGCTGGAGAAGGGTCTAAGGCCCCTATACCACAGAGTAGTTTATAGGGAGTGGGTCTGCACAGGGGTCTGTCCATAACTGGGGCTCCCTGTAGTCTGGTTTAGCTCTCCACAGGTCCCTCAGTGAACAGGGAATATTCCTACCCCACCTCTGCCTCCAGCTACCAGAAGGGGCCCCACACACAGCCATTCAGGCTCTCCCTCATTGTTGTTTCCCTCATATCCACATGGCTCCCTGGTTTGGTTCACTGTGCACTGGGGAAGTCTCGTCACCTTCAGGCATGGGACTAGCCCTTGTGGATTGTGACAGGTAGGGCTGGGTCAGCCCTTCATGGGCTTGTGAGTTCAGCACCAGGAATAGACAGGCTGAATCCTGCCCAGAGATCACACTGGACAACTGGGGAGCTGCAGTGTCAACACAGACCTGCATGAAGCCCACCCCTGCCAGTCCCGCCTGACAGGGCATGACCAGAAACAAGGGCAGCAGTGTGATGGACACTGTAGGGTGGCCGGACTCCCTCTGCTGTCAGCCTGCCAGATCAGAGGAGGGGCGAGGGGCACCCCATGACTCCCACACTCTGGGAGGTGGGAACAGCTGCAGGGTCACCTCACAGACAGATTCAGTGTTTCCCTGGTACACTGGGGCCGCTTCAGTCCAGGCTGTGTGGGAACTGCATCCTGGACACCACATCCTGGGTGTGCCTGGTAGCCAGGCCTTGCCAGGCAGCTCTGTGCACATTTTAGAGGAAGCTCTGGTTTGAAGAAGGGGCTGGAGTGAGATGCACCCCTGAGGTGGGGCTGCCCTGGGCTGGGCTCTCAGGGCTCCATCCTTCCCTCCCCCATCGTGCTCCCAGGCTCTGTGAACCACCAGACATTCAGGCAACCTCCTGGCCTCATTTTAATACTCTGGTCAGGGCCTGCTCAGAAGATACCGGGCCTGTCAGAGGGACTGAGACAGGGGTTGGGACAGAGCAGGCCACCCTCCCCCGCCCGGTCCTGCCCAGGTCCTGAACCCGCAGAGCCTTGACCTTGATGGTCTGGGAGATGCTGGGGGCCTTCGAGGGTGCTGCAGGCTGGGGAACAGGGCTGGCCGCATCCTGGTCCCCGCTGCTCCATAACAGATCTTCCTCCCTGCTGACCTTGGGAGCCTCTGTCTTCTCTTTGGGAGCTTGTCCATCAGGTGCCATTGGGCCTGGATTGGGATGGCACAGGGATGAGGGAGGGCAAAGGATGGCAGGTTCAGGACCGGGCAGCCGCCTTGGAGTCCTCTGTCTCCCTCCAAGTTTGGGAAGGGTCAGTCAGAGTGGACCTGGGGACTGGAGGGGGAAGCCAAGAAGCTGTGTCTGAAGTAAAGTGAGGTGCAGAGGTGGGGACAGGTGAGGTTAGGATTGGTATCTGGCTGGAGCCCAGGGTGCTGGGGGACCCACCTCTTTGGTGAAGAAGCAGCTGGTAGAGATGTCCCATAACCTCCAGGCTGCAGCTACTCGTGGCTCTGTCTGGGTCCTGGCACAGAATGCCCAGCATGCCCACCAGCTGTCCCATTCGTTTGAAGTCCTCCTTTGGCTGCAGTGAGGGGAGAGCTCTGAGCATCCCCCATGGGACACTCACCTTTGCATAGCTAGGTCAGCACAGGCCCTCTTTGGCTGTGGAGGGCAGGGGCTGGGGCTGGGTGGGCACCGCGGCAGGGCCGGCTACAGTCCCGGAGACCAAGATGCTGCATTGTGACAAAACAGCGAGAAATCGCAGAAGACATGGACCTGTGGGGGCAGTTTCGAGACCTCCAGATGGGCTCTAGCCCTGGGGAATAGGGTCGAGTCTGGTTCCCAGCCCTGATCTACTCCCAGTCCCGGAAGGCCACCTGTCTGCCCAGAAGGGCACTCAGAGATTCACCTTAACCTCAACCTGAACGGAGGACTCATCCTCTGTAGGAGGGCAACTTGGCTGGGACAAAAAGGGGGTGAGGGGTGTGTTTCCGGCCTGTGGCACTAACATCCAGGAAGCAGTTGTGACTCAGGAATTTCAGGAGGGCCAGGCAGCTGAGCGCGGCGCGCTGCCGCTCGTGGGTCTTCTCGGACACCAGCCAGATGTATAGGTGCTGCGGACAGGGCAGGGGAGGGCAGAGGCCACCTTAGCCAGAGACACAGCCCTGCCCTGGACCCAGGCCACCCCCATCTATTCTGGGGCCCTGCAGCTCAGGCTATGGAGGACAGAGGATGGGCCTGACGCGTTCATGCCCAGCCAGCTTGTCTCTTGGCCTGGCTTCATTTATTCTCAGCCCTGGGTTACGCTCCTGAGTGGCCAGCCAGGCCCAGCCCACTAAGGAACAGTCCCCACCCACCACGAATCCATCTCTGCCCATCTCAGTTCATGCCCTGCCCACCCAAATTTGGGCCTCACCCTTCCTGGTTTAGGCTCTGCCCATCACTGGGTCAGTGGATGCCCATCCTGGTTCAGGCCTCCTCCCTGTGGTGTCTCTGACCTTCCCAGCTGGTCCCTGGCTGTCACTGCCTGTCCAGTGGCTCAGCGAGGGCCAAGGCTATTCCTTACCAGATGCTATTGGGGCACCCCAGAACCGCTCCCCAGTTGTGTCCCTCCTCAATCCCTCGTGACCCGCAGTCCTGGGCCTACCGACAGCAGGAAATGCAGCTCCTCAGGCGTGGGGTTCTGCATGATGAAGTTCTGCAGCATCTGGTCCAGGGCCTCCACAGTGTCCTTGTAGAGGGACTGCAGGGAGCCAGCCTCAGTGCCCACCCAGTGCCTGTGCTCCTTCACATACCTGCAGAATCTCTGCTCCTGCCCCTGAGATCCTTTCTGGTGTTTCCAACGGGGGCCCATCTCACTCTGCCCTGATATGATGCTTCGGACCCCACAAGAAACAGCATCCTGGCAGCCTGCAGGCTGTCCTGCCCAGGGTGCCTGGGTGGGGGGAAGAACCCCAGCTCTCCCAGCCCATTTCTCTGAGATGGGGTGAGCCAGCGCCATCTGCAGAGTGAGGCGAGCATTGCATGGGGGAGCTGCAGAAATGTCTGCCCAGCTCCTTAGCCATTGCCACGTACAGGGTGAGGCAGGCATTGTGGAGAACCGAGTCTGATGCCCTGAGATGGGGCCAACTAGCGCAACCTGCAGGCCGAGGCAGGTATGTCACAAGGGAGTGGCAGGAATGTCTGCCCACCACCTGGTGCCTGGCAAGCTCTAAGGGAACCTCCCGTGGGATCTCCTAACCAGGAAATGGGGTTCCCTGCTCTTCCCTGGGGGTTGGGCTGTGGGCAATCTGCAGGGATGTTGACCTGGTGTTTCCCAACCCAGGGGTCCATCCATTAGTTCTTTCCCTACCCCAAAGAGTCCCTCTGTGTCTCGTTGAGGGGTGAGAAACCCCAGCAGAGCAGCCCCCAGCAGATACCTCCATGTCTCTGGGTCACTAAGGGGAGCTAAGGGATAGACTCACATCTCTGCCACTGCCCCCTCACCTTACAGATGGGCCCCGTGCCCTCCTGGCAGCTGTGGGCAGCACCCCCTCACCTCCAGGACTTCCAACAAGGAGAACCCAGGAGAGTAGAGGGATGAGGTTGAACTGGGACAGGGATCAGAGACAGCTGCTCCAGAGAACCCTCTGGCCTGCACTGATGCCCCATCTCCCCCCGTGTCCTCCTGGTCCCCCTGCTCACCTGGATATTGGGGGGCTCCATGAAAAGACACAGGTGCTTTTCCAGGACATCCATCAGGGGAAGCGCCAGCACACTGCGGAGGCAGCTGCTCAGCAGCCGTGATTTCCTCTTGGTGTCCAGGGCTGGCCGGAAGTTGCTGCTGGCACAGAGGCCATGGGGATGGTGGGGACTGGCCACAGGGAAGGCTGTGCCCTGGGTGGGGCCCCAGGGTGGTGGGTCCTCCTGCCGTACTCCCCTTACTGGGCAGAGCTGTTGCCATCTGCCATCTGAGGACCTAGCCCAGCATGGTTGTGCTGGTTCATTTTCACCTGCCATGCCTCAGGCTGTCCTTGGGCAACTCGGTTTGGGACTCTGCGTCTGCCTTGTGGTATACAGTGGATAATACAAGCCTGGACTGTCTGGGGTCCGTGGACATGCCCTCACTGTGCATTGTCAAGGAGGCAGTGGAACTCCCTGGGGGTCAGTGGATCTCCCCACGCACTCTCTGGGTTCGGCTGTCTGGGCCCCAGATACATCCCTCTATTCACTTTTCTGTATGACCAGCCCTTGGTCACCCCCACCATGCTGACCTGGTGCTCGGCCCTACCAGAGTCTGGAGATGATGTGCAGGGCCTGCTGGCGGCTTGGGGTGCATAGGGAGTCTGGGTCTTCCTTCTCCATCAGGACCTGTAGCCCGGGAGGGTGGGGGTGAGCACCCACTTCCCACACCCCTCAGCACCCTGGGTCCTACCCCAACTCACCAGATCCTCACCCAGGAAGTGGCAGCTGTGAGCCCATAGAGGATCAGCTGAACCAGGCAGGTGGGGTCACAGGGCACCCTCTGAGGGTGCCCACGGGGGTCCTACTAGATCCACCATGACCAGACCCTGCCTCAGGGTGCCCAGGAGGGCAGGGATCAGTCATGCCAGCCCTTCCATTGGTCCTGGGTCCTCTGCATGCAGAGGAAGGTGTGCTGCCCACCCCCTCAGCTCCGTACTCGGTGCTCACCGCCAGGCAGTCCAGCAGCTCAGGCAGCTGCTTGAACTCATAGCTCTGTGCTCCCTCGTTACGGCTGATGGCACCCACCAGCATGAGGACCGAGGAGAGGAAGCTCTGCTTCAGGGTGTCGTCCTGAGCGGGGATCCAGCGGGGAAAAGGGCGGAGGTTAAGAGGGTACCTCTGGCTGGGTCTCTTCTGGGGGCCATGGTAAGCCTCAGAATCTCAGCTTGATAAGTTTTGTGGAGCCCCACTGACATGGGCAGAGGAGTCAGGGTCGCTGTGAGTGGATGGGGGGCCTGGGTGGGGTGAGAGGACTGGGGTTTGGTTTTCTGGACCGAAAGGCCACTCATAGCTCTTGGCACTTGGCTGGGGAGGAAGGAGAGGTGTGGGTGGGCCCTGTAGCAATTGGGGTTCATACCCAGGTGCTGTAGTAGAAGTAGAAGATCATCCGAGACAGGATGTTGTCCACCCATGGCAGGATCCGTGTCTTGGCCTTGGCGGCCATCTGGCCATAGGACAGCAGGATGGTGCAGCTGGCCCACTTCCAGTGCCGCTCCTCCGAGCTCTGGGGATGAGCCAGCGCTAAGCCTGGGAGGATCTGTCTCCACCTGGAGACATGGCGAGGGGTGCTAGGGGAGCCATGGAATATCCTAAGACATCACCATGGGGCAGTGCCTGTGAGGTTCCAGTCCTCCTGGTGTGGTCAGTTATTAAGAATAAAGGAAGAAACTGAGGCACGGGGCCTATAGCTACATCACAGGCACATCTCTCATCCGCTGGCTGCCTGGATCCTGCCCTGCCTCACCATGGCTCAGGCCCTTCCCCTGCCCCACCCACCATGTCTCTGTCCCCACCTCTTCCCACCCCACCATGGGTCAGGCCAAGCTCCCAGCCTCTCATGCCACACCTCAGGCCCTGCCCATGACACCCCGTCCTGTCTCCAGCCCTGGGGCTCTTTCCCCGAACCTTCATGGAGAGGCCATCTAGACTCCACTTGACGGGCTTGCTCTGGCCAAACTGCTCCAGGACGGCCCAGACGTGGTACAGGTGGCCGACAGAGGCCAGCCCCATGGTGAGCGCCATGCCCTAGGGGTCGTGGGGTAGTCACAGGTAGGGGCAGGACCAGGCACTGAGGTCCACAAAGGCCTCGAGAAGTTTGGAACAAGAGATCTGAGCATCCCCTGGAGCCTCTCCCAAGGTGTAGAGATGCAAGTCTGAATGGGCCCAGGGTGGGTGCCAGGGGGCCAGGGCCAGCGCAGCCCCTCTCCAGGTCCCTCACCTCCCTCTGCGTGGCCCACTGGTGCGAGGTCTGCAGCAGGCCCTGCAGGTGGTTCCTTACAAGGCTGCCCTCTTGCGCTGCTTGAAGGATCAGACCGTAGTAGACGAACAGGAAGACCTGGGGGCACGTGCGTGGCAAGCTGTCCACCGGCCCACCTCACTAGCCTGTGCCTGCCTCACCAGACTCCCTTGCCCATCGGGGAGCTCCCGGTCTGGCCAGTGGAGAGCATAGGTCCCATTTCCCTCATCCTCCCTGAGCCCCTGTGGACGTGGCGGCAGGTGGGGTCCACCTTTTCAGGGGGCTGCTCCCGGTGTGTGCGTTCAGACTTGGTGAGGGCTCTCTGCAGTGCCTGGGTCCACTCTTCCCTTTGCAGGAATTGGACTGAGCGGTCGGCCATCTGTCGGTAGAGGGCAACATGCAGGCTGCAGCTGGGGTCCCCCCAGAGCCAGTCTCACTCTACCCCTGACCCCACCCCATTCGCTTGGCTCTAACAGTCTCCTGCCTTGTCCCAGCCTCCTGCTCTCTGTTCTCCTCCCAGGTCACCTCGAGACACAAGGCGTGAACTCCATAGTCACTTTTTCGGGGTTCTTCACAGGAGGGGATAGCCAGGAGGCTGACCCTTTGCAGGCAGAGCTGGAACCCCAGGCACGCAGGTGAAAGTGAGTGGAGTGGGAGTGTGGGCAGGGCTGCTTCCTTGTCCATGATTAATTTTTTTTTTTTGGTTTTTCGGGCCACACCCATTTGATGCTCAGAGGTTACTCCTGGCTAAGTGCTCAGAAATTGCCCCTGGCTTGGGGGGACGATATAGGATGCCGGGGGATTGAACCGGGTCCTTCCTTGGCTAGCGCTTGCAAGGCAGACACCTTACCTCTAGCGCCACCTCGCAGGTCCCAAATTTTAAGGTTTTATCTCTGAGTCACTCTGGTCAGTGCTCAGAGAGTCACCCTGATCTCCATACATGAGGGGGCCACTCCTGTTGTTGTTTGGGGGACCAGGCAGAACCAGGATCTAATCTGGGGGTTACCTAATTCATGCCATGTGTTCCCTGGCCTTTCATTACATATATATTTTTGTTTGTGTTGGGGCCACACTTGGCAGCACTAAGGGGTTACTTCTGATTCTGTGCTCAGAAGTTACTACTGGGAGGCTACGGGATTGAACCGGGGTGAGTCTTGTGCGAGTCATGAGCCCTTCCCTGTACTATCACTGTAGCACCTTTTAAGTGCGGCCCCAAGCCCAAACCATTTTTCCATAATGGAAGCAGGGGGAGCATTTGCCAAAGTGCTCTCAGCAAGCCCCTTCAGTGAGGTGGGAAGAGCAAGGGGCCTTGTTTCATGTGCATGCTCCACCCATGGCCTGTACCAAGATCATATGCCAGGAAGAGAGCTGTTGACTCAAGTTGGGGATGGGGTGAAAATCAGGGTCACCATTACTGCAGCCCAGACAGACAAGTTCAATGCCGTGTGTGGCCAGGAAGTGCCAGGTCTGCTTCAGGGTGGTGTTTGGGTGGTGTTGGCAGTGAGTGAAAGGTGTGGACATTTTCCCTCCCATTAGTCCACCTCTGGGACCAGCAGTGAGAGGGGCAAGACCCCATCTCCTGGCTGTGTTGTGCTGAAGGCTGGGTTAGATTGCCCCCTGCAGATCTTATGCTCTCTGGGGCTCCGTTCTCAATGGCAGAAGCTTGTCTGAGTCACTGTGTCTTCCTTCCTAGTGGCTGTTTTGGAGAGATGGAGAAAGACAGCTCACACCCCCAGTCAAAAGCCGGCTCAAGCAGATGTGGCTTTGCCATTTATGTGAGTGTAAAGTTGGCATTCTCGTCTGCAGTCTTGCACTGAGATCCTGCCCCGGCACACTGGAACTGTTGCGGTAGGTTTAGTTTTCAGTGCTCTGCAACGAGCTTTGACATATCAACTGTCCACACTGCATTTTGTCACATGACAGGTGCCCAGGAGCAAAGGCATGCTGGGTCTCCCCGTCATTGTGCTGCCCTGGAAAAGGTGCCCACAGGAGTCCTGTAGCCTGACCCTGCCCTCCTGGCACATGCCACCCTGGAACTCGAGTACAATGGCTCAGTGTGCCGTGGAGACGTATCTGTGAGGCTTGCATGCAGCCCCTATTAATTTGGACTAGCTCGTTTCTTTTCTGTGTTCAGGTGTGTCGGCCTCTCTCCCCCCCCCCCCGCCCACTCCATATCTAGCTGTGGGCTTCCATGGCTGTTCTCTCCTCTGCTTGCCCAGGTCTCCGTGGGTGGGATGAGGATGAGCAAAGCTGCTCTCAACATGCTGCTTTCCTGTCTCTGAGGCAAATCTCTTGAAGAGGAAGTACTGAAGGATGCTTCCTAAGGTGGTGACACCTTTCCTGGGGGGCAGTTTGGTGCCCCCTTCTCACCACACCACACATATTCTGTGATGTCATTCTGGGGGACCTTTGCATTTCTGAGCATGAAGGCCACTGACTCTTGTTCTGCTGGTTTATTCTCACTCTCTTTTAGGGCTCTGCTCACAGTGCCTGCTCCTTTAAGTTCTCTGCTTTGTCTTTTTCTTTCTTTCTCTCTCCCTTTCTTTCTCTCTCCCTTTCTTTCTCTCTCCCTTTCTTTCTCTCTCCCTTTCTTTCTCTCTCCCTTTCTTTCTCTCTCTCTTTCTTTTCTTTTCTTTTCTTTCTTCTTTTTCTTTCTTTTCTTTTTTTTCTTTCTTTTTCTTTCTTTCTTTCTTTCTTTCTTTCTTTTCTTTCTTTCTTTTTTCTTTCTCTTTTTCTTTCTTTCTTTCTTTCTTTCTTTCTTTCTTTCTTTCCTTTCTTTTCTCTTTCTTTCTTTCTTTCTTTCTTTCTTTCTTCTTTCTTTTTCTTTCTTTTCTTTCTTTCTTCTTTCTTTCTTTCTTTTCTTTCTTCTCTCTTTCTTTCTTTCTTTCTTTCTTTTCTTTCTTTTTTCTTTCTTTCTTCTTTTCTTTCTTTCTTTCTTCTTTCTTTCTTTCTGTCTTTCTGTCTTTCTTTCTTTCTTCTTCTTCTTTCTTTCTTTCTGTCTGTCTGTCTGTCTGTCTGTCTTTCTTTCTTCTTTCTTTCTTCTTTCTTTCTTTCTTCTTCTTTCTTTTCTTTCTTTCTCTTTGTCTTTCTTTCTTTCTTTTCTTTTCTTTCTTTCTTTCTTTCTTTCTTTCTTCTTTTTTCTTTCTTTCTTTTTCTCTTTTTCTCTCTCTCTCTCTTTCCTTTCCCTTCCCTCTTTTTCCACCCACCCACCTACCTTCCCTCCCTCCCTTCCTTTTTCTTTCCTCCATGCTCGTGGTAACAGATACATTTTCATGGGATCTGAAGCATCTATTTGTTTTTCTCTTCAGGGGATGAGGACTTTCAGCCTTAAGAAATGTTTTATCTCCCCCAAGCTTGGCACATATCCCTGGGGACCTTCTGGAAACCTTGTTTAGTTTTTGTTGTTCTATTTCAGTCCTTCTTGTCTAAACTTCAACTTCATTTGATGAAGAGTTTGATAGACCAAAGCTTTCCCTCCTCCACTGAAAGATGCTCTATTGTTTCCTGAACCCATCCTTCCAAGGTCTGTGCTTATTTTCGTAAATCATTTTTTGGCAATTTGGTTAAAAACAACCTTGACTGATTCTATCCTGGATGGCTCATTTGGCTTCCTAGTCTTTCTCTCTGCTGTGTTGGTCAGCCCCTTTGCTGACTGTTGTTGCATACATGATAAACCTTAAAAGAAGGCAGTAGGATTTTTTTAATTGGGCCACACCGGCGACGCTCAGGGATTACTTCTGGCTCTCTGCTCAGAAATCACTCCTGGCAGGCACAGAGGACCACATGGGATGCTGGGATTCAAACCACCATTGGTCCTGGGGCAGCGCTTGCAAGGCAAATGCACTACCGCTGTGCTATCTCTCTGGCCCCTGCAGTAGGATTTTTTAAATTAAACTTTATACTTATTTTTTGTGTTTTAGTGTATGCTCTCTCCTGGCTCTGCACTCAGGAATTACCAAATCCAGGTTATTGTCATGCAAGACATGCCTTACATGCTCTGCTATCACTTTGGCCCCATGATTTATTTATTTATTTATTTATTTATTTATTTATTTATTTATTTATTTATTTTTGGTTTTTGGGTCACACTCGGCAGCACTCAGGGGTTACTCCTGGTCTATGCTCAGAAATTGCTCTTGACAGGCTCAGGGGACACCATATGGGATGCCTGATTCGAACCACTGTCCTTCTGCATGCAAAGCAAATGCCTTACCTCCACGCTATCTCTCCGGCCCCGATGTCTTTAATTTTTGAATACAATTATTTTGATTAAGGTACTCTTGGTTTATAGAGCCAAGCTTTAAGGATAGAATCCTATACCTTTTTGAAATACAGGCTCCCACATTGTACCCACGTTTCAAAGGACCAATATCCCTACTCCAATCCTTGGACCCTCTCCCTCTTTGGACCCAGTTTGCCTCCGGCCTCTCACTTCTGTGGGCGGACAGCAAAGGGCTAATTTTATTTGCCTCTGTCTGCTCCCTGGTTTGGCTTCTCTCCAGCATGGGGAGTATGATGCTTGCAACTTTGTTCTCCAAGATTATTTTGGCTACTACAGTTCCTTTCACAGTTCCAGAGAAAATTTGAATATTCAGTCTACGTTGAATTCTCTAGTAAGGCCTGCTGGGTGTCTCATCGACTTGGCCTGGAAGCTGCACAGCCCACAGGGAGAGAATGGGCACCTTTCCACCCAGGACATCTGGAGTCTCCCCTCTGTTCAGGTCCTCATTTTCACGGCCACCTTTAGTAACAATCTTGCATAGAATTTGTCCAGTTGGGGCCGGGCGGTGGCGCTGGAGGTAAGGTGCCTGCCTTGCCTGCGCTAGCCTAGGACGGACCGCGGTTCGATCCCCCGGTGCCCCATATGGTCCCCCAAGAAGCCAGGAGCAACTTCTGAGCGCATAGCCAGGAGTAACCCCTGAGCGTCACAGGGTGTGGCCCAAAAACCAAAAAAAAAAAAAAAAAAAAAAAAAAAAAGAATTTGTCCAGTTGGCCTCCGGGTCTTTCAAGTCTGTAATGCTGCTGGGTCATCTTGTCAAGAGCTTCACCTCTCAACCGCTTGATGGTGGCTTCTGGGAATTAGATGGCTTTTCTGTTATTGCTCTTGGCACCTGAAAACGTGTCCAATTCATTGAGGAGCCACAAATAATCCTAGAATTCGTAGAGATGCTGCAAGATTTTCTCGGACTGCCAAGAGCCGCTTTTCCTTTTGTAGCTGACCTGTCTGGCTCCCATTTCCTCTGCTATGCCAGACATCCTGGCTCCAGGGCCCCATGGGGTGGGCATCCCCTGGTCTGGCACCCAATCTCAGCGGAAGTGTGGAATTTGGTGTTTTTATAGATGCTGACTTCTTTCTTCTAGTCGGTAGGTGATACTGAGTTTGGTACTGAGAAATGAAAACCTTTGTCTTCATTTCAGGTTCCAGTCAGAGCACCTCACCCCACACCTTCTTGAGAGACTGGATCCAACCATGTTTTCATCATGGTGTCCTCCAGCTAGTTTGAGCTGCTGATGGGGATGCACCTGCCTCCCATATGGCTGTTTCTGATGTGCATAGTTTGAGAATAAACTGGTGATCACATAAGTCAACCACTCCCTTGGGTGTTGTTGGGAAACTGTCTCTGGGGGCTCCATCAAGCCCGAGGGAATCCTGATTTGTTGCCCTGACTTGCTCAGGCCTGATGTCCTTTCTGTCAGGCTCCCCAATGTCTGCTTGGCAGTGGCGATGGTGACAGTTGAAGGGATATTGGGACACCTTCAAACACAGTGCCTGTCTGGGTGGTGCCTCTGTGAGCTGCTTTCTCTCTGTGGGGACAGTCATCAGCTTCACGCTCGCTTCTGCTTCTGTGTGTCCTGTTAAAATGGCTAAAAATGGCTTTTTGAGGGTTAAAGGAACCACTTGTTCCCAGAGTGGCCTCCCTTAGAGTGTGACCAGAGTCACAGCTCCTGGAAGTTAGGGTCACTGGTACAGAGTTGTGTGCTCTGGATCTCGGGTGGTGTGGCTGTGCCCTCCGGGGTGTCCTTTGTCTCTTCCCTGGGGAATCTGTCTGGCTTCTCCCTAACCCATGTGTGTCTCTTCTTTCTCTGTGTTCTTTCTCTGATTCTTCTGAAAGAATCTGCATAGAATTGTTGTTGTTCCTTCTTTTAAGGGGACAGCACTGATCAGAGGGGTCCTGGGTACCCTTTGTGGGGAGCTTCAGCCTGAGTCAAAAACCCCAAAGTTGACTTTGACTTTCTTCCTTCTTCCTTTTTTTTTTTTTTTGGGTGGGAGGAGTTTGGGCCACACTGGCAGCTCTCAGGGATTACTCCTGGCTTCGCACTCAGGAATCACTCCTGGCAGGCTAGGGGAACTCTATGGGATGCTGAGGATCGAACCCAGGTGAACTGTGTGCAAGGCAAATGCCCTCCTTGTTGTGCTATTGCTCCAGGCCCATGATTCTCATGGCAGATTGGCACCTGTAATGGTCAGGAATTCTTTTGCTCCCAGCTGTCTGCTGTGGTGGGGACCCCAGCTCCTCATTCTTTCTCCAGGATGAGTATTGGGGACCCAACTTTCTCTACTCCAGCAGCCTGGAGACCATGGTAATAGCCTTTCTGAAGAAACAACTATAGAGTCTGTCCTCTAATGAAAAAAAAGTGTACTCATTTAGAAGATTTTTTCTTCCTCCTTTCTGCTGGCTTTGGGAGTAATTGATTTCTTCTGGGAGGCCGTTTTTGCTGAGGATGGCGGGATCCCTAATGGCCCCCATCTTTCTCCTGCCCCAGGAACAATGGTCATATCCATCAGCGCATCCTGCTCGGTTGCTGAACCTCATGCATTCCTCAAAACCCCCTGTTCGTTCGTGTCCAGGATTTCCTGATTTCCATCGCAGACTCTCCTTGCGCTCTGTCTGGGTGCTTGAGGGTCAGAGCTGGTCTCGGGCCAGATACCGGGGATCTCTCTAGGTGCGTTTTGGTATTGATTTCTCCTCTATATCCTGGCCGGGTGTGTGTGGGCTCAGCTCTCTGCACCTTTGTACACGGATTGGAGCTGATCGGTGGCTACAGTGCACCTTCCTTTCTCAGTGAACATCTCAGTTACTCGGGGAGACACTCAGCACCATCCATTTGGCTAATTGCACGGTCTGAGGCTGCTCTCCACCCGGTCAGTCCCCATCATGTCTCTTCTGTGTCCGTGCCAGGGGCATCTCCCACTCACAGCTCAGACGCAGCTGCTGCCTGGTTACGGCATGACTCGGTCACCTGGCGCTACCTGGTGCTTCTGGTGCAGTGGGCACGATGCCAGCTCTCCTCCAAGCCCTTTCCTGGCCTGCTCCAACAAACCAGGGCCTCTGGCTACCTGCTGGCTGTCACACTGGGACCCACAGAGCTGAACTGGCCACTGGGCGCTTGGGTGTTGGGCTAGATCCCCAGGCCCTTGTAGGAAGACCCCGTTCAGGTGCGTGGCCAGAAATGAGGTGGTAGCACTGCACCCTCTGCACCCCCTGGTGAGCCCTTGACAAGTCCAAAGGTCAGAAGTCAGGTTTAGGGGCCATCAGTCCCCTCTCCCGCTTCCCTACCTTCATCAGTCGCTCTTCCCAACACGTCATTTCCTCCCCGTCGAAGAGTTCCTCTGCCGGGAAAGGGGATTCCTGATGCTTCTGTCTGGGCCCCTTCTTCCTACTCTGCCCCAATTCTCAGTTACACTCCCACCGCGTGCCTCAGGGTTTAGAGATGGGGTGAAGGCATTCACCCCAGGTGGGTCTGGCTCCTCTTGGCCCTCTTGGTCCCACTGGTGAAGGGAGGGGTGGCCCCATGCGGGTGTGGGGATGCCCCGAGGGATTTGGGGCGGGTATAGAGGGACTGTAGTCCTGTGGCAGGGGAAGGGGGTTGCGTTAGAGGTGGACCCTCCAAGCCTTGAGGAGAGGCTCCGGGCCAGAGCTCTCAAGGGTGGCTCGAACCTCAGGCTAAAAGCCCATGCCTGAGTCTAACTCCTACTCATCCCTCCCCGGACTGTATCAGACCCAACCTCTGTCTACAGGAAGCCCTCCCAGCTGGCCACCAGAGAAACTCTCAACCCAGGCTTGGGAGTGAGGGATGGAGAGAGTAGAGACTGAAATTGGGAGGTGCCCCTTCTCCTCCCACTTCCTTGCACCTGCAGGTCTGGCTCAGCTTTGCCACAGATAACCACAGCGCGGCTCAGGGCTGGGAGCCTTGATGGCAGAGGTGGTGGTCCCCATACGCCCACATACCCATGTCCCCACACCCACATGCCCACGTACCCACGGAGGACAGCACGCCCAGCACGTAGAGCAGGCTGCGGTGCGGGAAGACACCGCTTAGGACCGGCGCCTCTAGGTGCCTGGTTACGCCGGGCCACGAGTGCTTGCAGATGGCCACCAGTACATTGCCCGCTGCGTCCTGGTAGACCTCATCCAGCTCCTGGGGGCAGAAAAGGTAGTTGGAGTGGGGCTGGCCAGGCATGTGTGTTGGGCAGGGCAGCAGGGGTCAGCACTCGTGGACACAGAACACCCAGGCCACAAAATTAAAACTTCAAATGGAAAAAGGGGGCCAGAGCTACGGCACAGTGGGGACGGTGTTGCCTTGCAGGAGGCTGGCCTGAGATGAGCCCTGAGCACAGAGCCTGAGTGACCCCGTTATAGCCAGAAATGTAAAGAAAACCCAGTTCATGAAGCACCCATGGCTAGAGATGCTGTTCTCTGCCTGGCCCAAGGCTGGTGATGACATGGGGTCCTGACCCTTAGGCAGTAATCCCAATGCCAACCACCCCCTATGCACAGCACCCACTACGCAGCACCCCTTAAAGCTTGTAGCTCACAGAAGGCGTTCCATCCTCCCCCAATTTAGGTAACTCTTCCAGGTGCCCATAGACAGACCCTGGCCTGCAGGGGCCAGAGGAGGAGGTGTGCCTGGAGTTGCCATGCCCATGGGTAGGTGCTGGGCTCAGGAGAATGGGGTACAGTAGGCATGGGAGTGGGTAAGGTTGGTAGGCATAAGGGCAGTAAGCATGGGATGGGCATGAGGGTAGAAATGGGATGGACATGAGGGTGATGGGCCTGTGGGAGGGTGGTCGCAGGACACTTGTCACCCCAAACAGAGTGTTACCTCTGGTACCAGAGCACAGAGAGGGCATCATGACCCTTTACCTAGGAAGGGAAAGAGTGATGGGCTATGTGTGAAGTCAAACAGAGTCCTGGCATGGGAGGGGCACAAACAGGGGGGGGGGGCGCAGATGGTGATAGAGATGCCCAGCTGCAGCCTGCAGGGTCCATCCTCCCTGTCTGATCCTATTTATAGGGAAGGTCAAGAGAAAAGCAATGGGAGGCGTCACCTTCACTGACCCCTACAGAGTGGACTGCTTGCTGCCTCACCAGGCCTGGACCCTGCGGCCCCTCAGCCCCTCCGGATCACTGACCACCACTGGCTTGTAATGATCAAATGTCGTGATGCTCGGTATTAAAAAGTTACTTTTGGAAGGGAAGGTGAGCAGAGGGTGGTTGTGGTAATAGGGTGTGGTGGGCATAGGGTATGGTGGGTACAGGGACAATCATGGCTCCACGAGTGTGCTCTGTTGTCCTTCACCCAGAGGCTCCACCCACTCCCAACCAAGGTGCCCTGGCCTGTTGAGATGTATGATGCTTGAGCCCAAATGGTATGCTGGGTGGGCTAAGTGTTCTCACACTGGAGGACAAGGAGGACTGGGTGCTCCCAAGGGTAGACCTGAGGACTAATGGGCAATGCTCGCCTGATTTGTGTTTCTCGGGTGCAAAGTGTTTGTGAGTGGAGGCGTTGACAGCCCACACTGGCCATGACAGCTCAAGCCCCAGGACTATCTGTCCATGCAGAAGTGGCCTCTAGGGGTGTCAGGACTCAGGCCCAACAGACCATGTCAGGCTAGAGTGGCATGGGAACCCTTTCTAGAGCCAGAGGCGAGTACCAAACATGGAGGGGCCTGACCAGCAGGAGCATGTGGGGCCATGCTGAGCCTGGAAGGTGACCCTAACCCCATCACACTCTATCTCTGCTGCTGGATCTCAGACATGGGTTTTGGGGAGACTTGGAGCTGGGTGGGAGCTGTGTGGGGAATGCAGAGATATGCCGGCAGGGAGGGGAACCCCACCGTGGCCTTGGTCATGTTGTCCAGGGCAAGCTGTGTGAAGGCCTCTTCCCAAGGTGCCTCCAGAACCTCACTGGCCTCGATGGTACTTTCCAGGACATTTAACAGTCGAAACTTGTGGCGCGTTGAGATCTGTGAGCAACAAAGAGGAGGATCTGTGGGCAACAGTGGGGGTGCCAGCTGGGAGAAGCCAGCAAGGTGTGCTGGTGGGGGGTGCTAGCCAGGCTTGGGTAGGAGGACAGAAAGGCTAGCATGGAGAGAGAGCAGTGCAGAGATGCTCCAGACAGTCACTCAATAATTCGGTGCTGAGCACTGTCACACAAGGACCTGGTCCAGGGTCTCAAACTAGTGGAAAGAAACGTGCCACCCTTCCAGGGACCTGCCATGGGTTCTTAGTGCTGACATGCTCCAACTACAGCTTGTGCAGACCCAGCATCATGTGGACCCTCAGAGCTTCCCTGATGGGCTACACCCACCCACACATCCACCCACTCACCCACTCAAGCACTTATGCCCCTAACCACCCACTGTCTAGCCACCGTCCATTACCACGATCCATCTATCCTTACTCTGTCCATCCATCTATCTATACATTATCCACCTATCTGTCCATACACTGCCCATCTATCTACTCAATCAACTGTTCATCCATCTATGCAATCCACTTCCCATTCATCTATTCATATACTGTCCATCCATCTATCCATACACTGTCCATTTATCTGCCCATACACCGTTCTTTCATCTACCCAAGTTCATCCCTCTGTCACACTGTTCTTCCATCTATCCAATCCACTGTTTACCTACCCACTTACACCCCACCACCCCCACCCACTTCCACATCCATCTGTCTACTCATATACACCACTCCTCCACCACCACTGTCCGTCCATCCATCCTTTCATGTACTCACTGCACACCTATCCATTTGTTGACCCTTCCTTTACCCAACACCATCCATCCTTCTGTTCATCCCACTCTGCCCAGTATCTACCCCTCTCGCCATCACCCATCATCCTTCTGTGTAGTCATTTATCTACTCGCTTATCTACAAAGGCATTCGTCCACCCACCTCACCACCCATCTATTAACCCACTCATCTGCCAGTCTATCCATCTCTGCGCTAAGTGACTCTTGGCTTTAGGAAAATCACCTCCTTCCTCTAAACCTCAGTTTTCTCATTAACCAGATCCTTGTTGGGGTAGTGGTCTGTCTATTTCCTCCTCCCACCCCTGCCCTGATAGGCTTTCCCTATATTAGGGTGAGTCTCAGCTGAAGCTTGTGCTGAGATTCAGCCCTGCCTGTGTATGCCCCAAAGACCCAGCAGCTCTCACCTCTGGGTTGTTGGTGAAGTAGTCATAGATGGTTTCAAGCACCATGTTGGGGGAACAGCGGGCCATGTTCTTGATCTTATTGATGATGTACTTGAGGTAAAGTGGGTCTGAGTTATTCAGGTCCCGAAGCAGCTTGAAGCAGGTGGCTAAAGCACAGGGCAGGAAAGTGTGGGTGTGCATAAGTCAGGGTTTCTGCACAGTGGCAGCAGGTTCAGGGCAGGGTGCGGGATGGCATGAGAATGGCAAATGTACTCTGGCAATGAGCATGGCAGAATGGAACACCCAGGAATGTTCTGCATCTCTGAACCACCCACACAATGTTTTCAGGGTCCCAGATGAAATAAGAAACTATGGAATAGGTAGTCTGGGTGCCCCGGTGCCCATAAACCTTTATACCCACTCATTTACTCAACACCTTTATCCTCCATATATCTGTTATCCTCCATCCATCCATCCTTGATCCATGCATCCATTTCTGCTTGTGGATCTTTAAGCTCCCATCCACATAAATGCACCCTTGTGTTATCCGTTCTTCTATACATACACTATCTATATCATAAATCCATCTAATCATCCATCTATCAACTATCAACCCATCTACCCATCAAATCAGAAATTCATCTAAGGATCCATTTATCTACCACTCATCCATTAGATTATAAATACTATTCATCCATTTACAATCCATTCATTCATCAAATCATACATTTATCTGTACCTCAACTTACCCACCATCCATCTATTCATGAATCATAACTTCATCTATTTATCAACTCACTCACCATCCATCTATCCATCAAATTATAACTTTATTTTTTTTTCTTTTTTTTTTTTTTTTTTTTGGTTTTTGGGCCACACCCGTTTGACGCTCAGGGGTTACTCCTGGCTATGTGCTCAGAAATCGCCCCTGGCTTGGGGGGACCATATGGGACGCCGGGGGATCGAACCGCGGTCCTTCCTTGGCTAGCGCTTGCAAGGCAAGCACCTTACCTCCAGCGCCACCTACCCGGCCCCCAAATTATAACTTTATTCATCAATTCACTCACCATCCATCTATGAATCATAAATTCACTTGTATATTCACCTACACACCATCCATCCATTGAATCATAACTTCATCTATTCATTCATTCATTCATTCATTCACCTACCACCCATCCATCCATGAACCGTAACTTCATTTATGCATCTTTTACCTACCATCCATGCATGAGTCATAAATTCACTTGAGCGCCCACTTTCCTCCATGCATCCCTCCCTGCCCATGCCCTGTCCCTTCCCTCACCACCCATGCAGACATCCGGTATTCAGTGATGGACATTCCAAGGGCTCACAGTCTGAGTACATGCATTAAATGGGGTGTGAGGCCCAGGTCTCCTGTGGTCATCCTCCCTGGAACCCTGGTTATAGGGGGCAGCTGTGTTGAGGTCCTGAGACACCCATAGGGAGGAAGTCCAGTGACAACACCTGCATGGACATGCAGGGCTGAACTTGCAGAGGGTGTGAAAGATTTAGCTGTCAAAGGTGAGGAAATCCTTTGGTGAATGGGGTAACTGCTTTAAGTGAGGGCAAGGCAAGGCAAGGCAAGACAAAGGGGAGGCGGTGGGCAGAGTGCTGAGGGACTCTGGGAATTAATCATTTGGGGGCACCTGGGAGGTCTGGATGGGGGCAGCTATGGGAAGCTGCAATTTTTGTCCCGGGTGCTTGACCCTGCCCACCTGCACTGTAGGCTTCCTCCATGAACACCTTGTGCTCCTGAGACACCTCTGCTACCTGGTTGCTCTGAGGCCTGCAGGACATGATGGTACTAGATGACTGCCTTGTCCCACATACACGATTGCATGGTGCCTTCAGGCATGCCATGTCCTTTTTTTCCCTCCTCCTCCTCCTCCCACCCCGGGTGAGTTCAGCTCCAGGGATGCTTCGGGAGCTCATCCACATGGTTACTGCTCATGCCATGTCCTCCAAGGGTTTGGCAGGGGAGGAGAACCTAGGAGATAGGGCCCTGGTATAGGGCAGGGGGAAGAGGATGAGTGTCAGGGCACTGCTATAGATAGATATAAGTCATATTTTATTTATATTATATTATAATTATATTAATAATAAAATGACTACCACCAGGAAGTCATATCTGGTGGTGCTCAGGACTTATTCCTACCCTGCTCTACACTTAGGAATCACTCTTGATAGACTCTGGGGATCACATGGGATGCTAGGGATGGAACTGGGGTTGATTGTCTGCAAGGCAAGCAGTTTCTTTGATATCTTATCACTCTGGTCATATATATATAATATTTTCCATATAATCTATTATCTGTGCCACTTGGGTCTCAGTCTCCCCCGGCCCCTGCCTGTATAGTGGATCCTGAAAGACAAATCAATGATCACAGTTGAGAGGAAGGTCCCAATTGCTCAATGGACCAAAAACTAAGGATATAGAATACTCAAAATCATCTGCAAATCGCACTACCTAACTGACATTTATGCACTGCTCCATCTTTCAACACACATGAAATATTTACCAAGATCATTCATATTCTGGGCTACAAAAAGATCAATAAGTATAAAAGGATGTTTATCAAAGATATTCTCTGATCACAGTGAGATAAATTGAAAATCAATGAGAGAAAGGTAGACTGGAGAGTCCCACAAATTTGGAAACTAAATTACATCTTTAAATAATGAAATAATGTACAGACCAAGAAGAAATCTAACGAGAAAGTGAAGAATATCTAGATCTGAGTGAAACAAACAAACAAACAAAGAACCCCACAGTATATGCAGCTAAAGCAGTGCCCAGAGTAAATTCATAGCATCAGAATTTATTGTATTAAGAAAAATAATGGCCTGGGGTCAATGACTCTCTTATTATAAAAATTAGAAAAGGAAGGGCTGGGGGCCAGAGAGATAGCATGAAGGTATGACATTTGCCTTTCATGCAGAAGGTTGGTGGTTTGAATCCCGGCATCCCATATGGTCCCCTGAGCCTGCCAGGAGTGATTTCTGAGCATAGAGTCAGGAGGAACCCCTGAGGGTTGCCAGGTGTGACCCAAAAAACAAAACAAAAAAATCTAGAAAAGGAAGAGCTAAATAAACCTAGGGGAGAAAATAATAAAAAGTAGAAAAATCAGAAACAAAATAGAAAACCAAAAAGAAATTAAATCACCACTGGATCTTGGAACAATGAGCACAATTGGTAAGCATCTAATAGAATTTTTACAACATGCAGAGGAGACAGTAACATCACAGACGGGGAAGGATGCAGAGTGTAAGGGCCTCTAGGAATGAAAAAGATAATAAAGAGATATGAGTGCAATGTTAGACCAAAAAAATAATTGAAATGGATACATTCCTCCAAGTGAAAATATAAAAGTTTTCTTTCAAAGTGAACTAACCAGAATATTCACATTTCTATGATAAACATGACTTTGTAGATAAAAACCGTCACACACAATCTTTAGACCCAGGTGTGTGGCTTTGAACTCTAGCAAACATTTGAGCAAAAAATAATAATACCGACAACAGAATTCTCAGAACATAGAGGCCATTCATTCAGCGAGGCCAGCTTTATCCCAAACAGCAAAATTATGCAAAGCTATTGCAAACATTACCTAGAACCAGAGTGCAGAGAAATGCTCTCCTACCAGGTGCGGGGGTGGGAGGCTTGTCTGAGAAACAGTCCTGGCAAAACCTTGAAGACAATGCCAGAAGTCGCTGCATTGGCAGAGCAAAGACTATATGTACTCGCGACATGCAGGGGAAGGGACGGGGCCTTTCACGGGACAGAAGCCTCAAGAATCAGGGGTCAAGCCGGATGGTTCCCTGTGTGCCTCGGAACATGATTCAGATGTCTGCCAGCACCTGGCCATCTGCTCTGCATCGAGGTTCACAGAAACACAAAGTGGAGAAAAGGGGCAGGAACAATAGCACAGCGGGGAAGGCGTTTGTTTGCCTTGCATGCAACTGACCTGGGTTCAATCTCTGGCATCTCATATGGTTCCCCGAGCCTGCCAGGAGTGATTCCTCAGCGCAGAGCCTGAGCAACATCAGGTGCGTCCCCAAAACAAAACAAAACAAAAAACCCAACAAAATGAAGTGGAGAAAAATGAAAAGCATAAAGACTAGAAGCAAGAAATAAATTATATTTTTGGAGAGAAAGCATCACTTAAATAAAATATAACCCCTCCAAAGGTACGATAACTAAAGAGTGAGTTTAGCAAATAAGTGAGTTTGGCAATTAGAGAGTCAGTATTCATAATTGATCATATGTCTAGATACTAGCAATAAAAATTGAAAATTGATGGGCCAGAGAGATAGCATAACAGTAGGGCATTTTGCCTTGCATGCGGCTGACCCAAGAAGGACCCAATTCGATTCCTGGCAACTCTATGGTCCCCCAGCCTACCAGGGGCGATTTCTGAGTGCAGAGCCAGAAGTAACCTGAGTGCTGCTGGGTGTGGCCCAGAAACAATCAATCAATCAATCCATCAATAAAGTTTAAAAAATAAAGAACTGAAAATTGAAATGGAAAAAGATTCCATGTACAGCTGCACTACTGAGTATGAGAGGATTTGATCTAAATTTGATAATTAAATGAGGTAGTTAGGGGGTCACTTCCCCCCTAAATAAAAAAATTTTTTTTTTTGGTTTTTCGGGCCACACCCATTTGATGCTCAGGGGTTACTCCTGGCTAAGCGCTCAGAAATTGCCCCTGGCTTGGGGGGACTATATGGGATGCCGGGGGGATTGAACCGCGGTCCTTCCTTGGCTAGCGCTTGCAAGGCAGACACCTTACCTCTAGCGCCACCTCTCCGGCCTCCCCAAATAAAATTAAACATTTGATACAATTGCCATAACAATTTTTTTGGTAGTAATCCACATGTTGCTTCTCAAATGTATATGGGAAAGTAAAGGCACAAAGAAAATCCAAACCATTTTGAAAAACAACACTGGTTAAATGCAAGGATGACATGGAGGCTGATTTCAAAGTATAATAATGACAGCATCCTGTCATTGATAAGTGCAGAGGATAGAAATAAATGAGAAAAATGTAGAGGCCAGGAAAAAGACCTATGGGGATTCTCCATCACTCAGGCCAAGGGCTTAATGCCAGGGCCTAGGACGTGCTGCTTGGGCCACACCCAGCACGGTCCTGCTCAGGGGACTGAGCGTTGGCCCCAATGCTCAAATGGGTCTGCCATGGGCAGGGCATATACTCTAATCCCTGTCCCTCTCCAAAGTCCAGGTGGATTGTTTTTTGACGAATGCGAAGACCAGTTTAGGAAAGAGACACATCTCTTCACAGAGATGCTAAAGAAGGCCATGGAATACATGTGTAAAAATAACCATGCTTCATGCTACAAAGGCCAAGTTGAAATGTTTCCTAGAGGGGAAAGTTACTCTGAAACCTCAATATTGTCAGGATGGAGTATCAGGCAAAAAGCTCAAGGCCTCGGGTTGGCCAGAGCTGTTTATTTGTGCTTCAGTCGCTCTCTGAGGACAAGGAGGGCCTGGGGGGGGGGTGTGTGTGTAGTGGCAGGGACCATGCCTGGCAGGTGGGGACCTTGTGTTTGCTATCTGGGACTGCAGGCTCCCCCTCAACACTGGGGGGTGGTCCTGGTGGTCCCCAAGCCTTGATCACCCCAAGATTGCCCACACCACAGGTTATTTTTTTAGAGTTCTTAGCACTGTAAAGCAATAAGAATAATGGAGTGTCAGCGATGAAAACAACAAGGGTCAGGCTAGATGCAGGGGGTCTGGAGCTGCAGCGGCTGCTTGCAGGCCCTGGTTTTCCCTCCCAGGGGGTCCCCTGAAGATGACTCACACAGCAGGATTGTTCCCAAGTCTCTGAGGGGTTGGAGTACTGATCTCTCAGATGGGGCCAGAGGGAGAGTTGGGGTGGGGCAGGTCCAGGCAGGAACTGGGGTAGATGTGGGTAGGGGTGAACGGGTATGGAACCCACCCCCGGCTGACCTGGAGTTCTCAGGTGTGGCCAGAGTCCCCCTCTGTGTCTTGGGGTGGCTGCAGGACATTGCCAAGAGCTGTCCTTTCATGTTGGGGTGCGGGGAAGCCCCAGCCCTTCCTCATGCCAGGCAGGCCGTCTTGCCTCCGCCTCCCCTCCCCCCCCTCTGATCGCCCTGGGCCTGAGGTCACAATGGGGCAGCCCTGGTGCGATGTAGGGAGTGGGTAGACAGTGGGTCGAATAGTGGGTTGGACAGTGGGTGCCTGCCGATTTCTCTGTTCCCTCTCAGTATCTGGGGTGGGTTCCTCCAAAACACTAGGCTGTCCCCAGTGAGTGAGGCCTCCTGTGCCTCAGTCTCCCAGAACTGCCCAACAGGGGGCCATGAAGAACAGTGGTGGAGCTCCTGGCTGCCTGTGGGGTTACCATGACTGCCTTTCAGGCCTCCTTGGACTCCTTGGTGGCCCGAGGACACAAAGCGGCTGTAGCATTATGGGCATCATGGATGGGCTGAAGGGACAGGGCTGGTGTGGGGCTGAGGCAGACAGTGCTGACAGGAGGAAAGGCTGACATGGGAGGAGCTGAGGGGTTCCTGCCCACGACACCCTCAAGCTTTTCTGTACCCCACATGCGCCTGAAAACCCAGACAACCTGCCCTGCAGCTACTGCAGCTGCCCTGTACAGACCTATTGCCTGGGAGGGACAGTGGGCCCAGAGCAGAGGCTGGTCGGGGCTGAGTCAGTGCCCTGCTCCTCTTTTCCAGTAGGCCCTGAATCATTCGGGGTGGATCTGCCCTAGGATTCCCAGAGAATTTGGGGTCTTCTGAGTCCCAGCCTCGTGATCAGTTGGGGCCCCTCCCAGTGGGTGTCAGGGGCTGGAGTGTCACTGGGCTGGGAAACAGGCGTCACTTGCAAGGCGCCGTGTCTGAGCCTGTTGTTCCTCCCCTGTTGGAACAGACACGTGTGGGCAGGCCCTTACACACACACACACACACACACACACACACACACACACACACACACCGCCAACTGGGATTGCTTTTCAGGACCCCAGGACATGGTGAAGCTCAGAGATTTTCAGAATTCCTCGAGGCCACACAGCATCCAGGGCCCCGGTTCCAGGCTCAGGGCTAACACTTGCGTCTCCCAGAACTGCCAGCAGATGGCACCACAGGCCCAGCATCACTGGTGAGGCCTTGAGTAATCTGGGCTTCTCCAGGCTCCTGTCCTGGCCCAGCCCGGCGGCCACTGAGGTCTGGTGTTACCATGTGGGCCCAGGTGGGTCACAGCCACCCCGACTAGCACCACTTAATGCTGCCAGGTCCTCACTAGGCAGGAGTGGCCCCTGAGGCCCAGCAGCCCTATCATGGTGTTTTCTGACAACCCCCCATGACCCTTATCACTTGTGGGACCCCAGGATTCCTAACAGCACTCAAAAACCATGGGATGCCCAACACCACCCAACAGTACCCCAACACCATGAGACCCCAATACCCCCAACAACACCCAATACCCATGGTATCCTCACTACCTCCAATAGCACCTAACACATGTGGAACCCCCAACCTCCAACAGCATCTAGCACCCAATACCCCCCAATAGAGTCCAATACGCATGGGACCCCAACACTCCCAAATAGCACCCAACACGCATGGGACCTCAGATACCTCCCAACAGAACCCAACACCCATGAGACCCCGACCTCTCCCAACACCCTTCAATACCCACGGTACCTTGACATCCCCCAATAGCACCCAACTCTTATGTAACCCCAATACCTTCCAACAGTGTCCAACACTTGTGGGCCCCTAACCTCCACTGGTGACCCCTGGACAAGGTCTGTGAAGGTGCAGGAGTGTTTCCCCTTTCTGGAGAAGCTGGTGGGCTTGGGGGCCATCACTGCCCCCCTCCAGAGAATATTCTGATTTGTTGCTGTCCAGGGTTCAAGGGGCTGGTGGCTCCATGTGGCCTGAGCATCTGTGAGGATCAGGCAGGGCTTCCCAGTCTCTGCTCAGGGCTGATGGTGGAGAGGATCCACCATTTCTAGCCTGCAGGCCCTGCGGCTTGGGGGACCCCAGCATATTAGTGGGTGTTGGGGCAACAAGGGACGCCTGCAGTTCTCCTGGGCCCAGCCCCTCCCTCCCTCCCACCCCTCTTAATCCTCCTGCAAAAAAGTGGTGAAAAGGCACAAGGAGAGGCTTTTCCTTCCACTTTCTGGAAATGAGATTTTAAAAATAACTCAATGGTGGTGCTGGGAGGGGATTATCAGTGGTGGGGGGAGCCCGGGAACAGGTCTAGCTTGTCGCTTCCTCAATTCTCTGTCCCTGCCAGTACCCTCCCCCTACAGAGCCTAGCCCACAGGCTACAGCCAGGGCCCTTGAGTGGCGGGGAGGAGGGCCATGCGAGAGGCTGTGAAGGGTAGAGGTGGGGGAAGAGGAGCAGGGAGTCTGGGCTGTCATGGGTCTCTCCAGCCCTGTCCTGTGCATCCCTTCCTTGGGCCCTGCTTGCAGGTTAGGCCAATCCTGGGGTTCCGGGCTTGGATGGGTGTCTGGACTCTGTGACACCCCAAACCCTACCCTGGGCTTTTCCCTTTCCCAGGTCAGAGAGGCAGTTCCAGCCCCTCACAGGTGGGGAAACTGAGGCATAGGGCAGCATTTACCAGGCTCCCTCTCCTGCACCCACTGTCCTGGAAAAGTGTGAGATCCCAGGGGTCCCTCTGCGGTACTGATGGCTCCCTTAGGCAATCATTTTCAGGGGTCGAGATTACAGCTCCCAGGGTGGGGGCCATGCCGCTGAGAGAGAGAGAGAGATAGAGAGAGAGAGGAGAGAGAGAGAAGAGAGAGAGAAGAGAGAGAGAGGAGAGAGAAGAGAGAGGAGAGGAGAGGAGAGGAGAGAGAGAGAAAGAGAGAGAGGAGAGAGAAGAGAGAGAGAGGAGAGAAGAGGAGAGGAGAGAGAGAGAAAGAGAGAGAGGAGAGAGGAGAGAGAAGAGAGAGAGGAGAGGAGAGGAGAGGAGAGAGAGAAAGAAAGAGAGGAGAGAGGAGAGAGAGGAGAGAGAGAGGAGAGGAGAGAGAGAAAGGGAGAGGAGAGAGAGGAGAGAGAAGAGAGAGGAGAGGAGAGGAGAGGAGAGAGAGAAAGAGAGAGAGGAGAGAGAGGAGAGAGAGAGGAGAGGAGAGGAGAGAGGAGAGAGGAGAGAGAGGAGAGGAGAGGAGAGAGAAAGAGAGAGGAGAGAGAGGAGAGAGAAGAGAGAGAGAGGAGAGGAGAGAGAGAGAAAGAGAGAGAGGAGAGAGAAGAGAGAGAGGAGAGAGGAGAGAAAGAAAGAGAGGAGAGAGGAGAGAGAGGAGAGAGAGGAGAGGAGAGAGAGAAAGGGAGAGAGGAGAGAGGAGAGAGAAGAGAGAGAAAGAAAGAGAGGAGAGAGGAGAGAGAGGAGAGAGAGGAGAGGAGAGAGAGAAAGGGAGAGGAGAGAGAGGAGAGAGAAGAGGAGAGGAGAGGAGAGGAGAGAGAGAAAGAGAGAGAGGAGAGAGAGGAGAGAGAAGAGAGAGAGAGAAGAGAGGAGAGGAGAGGAGGGAGAGGAGAGAGAGAGAGAGAGAGAGAGAGAGCGCCCTGGTGCAAGACGCTGGCTGACGGGTCTCTTCTGGCCTCTGTGTCATTGGCAGATTCTGGGGAGCACCCCGAGCTCTGATATGGGTCAGGGGCTCAGCAGTCAGTGCCAGTGAGAACACAGCTGAGCCCCCACCTCACAGGGCTCTTGCTTCCCTTTATTCCTCCCCCACCAGTGCTAGGGTGAGTTCTGGGGCCTTCTGAGGCCTGGGCATCTGATCTGAGCAGGGCCAGGGCAGCTGCACAGGGGCTTGACCAGCCCCCCATCCCAACCCACTTCCAGGTGGAGTTCCTTTAATTGTAAAGTTCTCTCTTCTCTTGGCCTGGTCTCCTAGGAAACGAGTCTGAACCCCCAGGCAGTCATGGCCTCCCCCAGCTCCAGGGACCCCAGCCCGTCAGGGCCAGGTGCGAGCCCCCAGGGAACACTGAGGAAGGGGAGGTGACTGGTGGGTGCAAACTTGGGGGAGATGGGGCAGAGGACACCACAGCAGGCTGACCCGACACTCCAGGGACTGCCCAGCCCGCTCTGGTGAAGGCCCTCACCAGGTGGGGCTACTCAGTTTGAAGAGGGGTGAGAAGGGGGGGGCGGCCTGGGCGTTGCCAGGACAGGGCAGGGTAGGATTCTCACGTGTGTTATGTATCCACACTTGTTCCTGGGTGTCCCAGACACTCACTTGAGGCCCTGCTGGGACTCCCTGTTTCTTGGGGTCTACTAGGGGCCCCCGAGGAATAGCCCGCCCTTCACACAGAGGCAGCAGGCCTGCTGTCCCCTTGTCCTTGTCCCAGGCTCCCCCCTCCAGTGCTCTCTGGGCTTTTTCCGCTTGGTTATGGGGTCCGGAGCCTTCAGGGCCAAACCCTCCCTGTGCCTCCTTGTCCCTGCCCTAATGCCGTTTGGTGGGCCTCTGGGTCCCACGTGT
This sequence comes from Suncus etruscus, assembly GCF_024139225.1. Classification (NCBI taxonomy): domain Eukaryota; kingdom Metazoa; phylum Chordata; class Mammalia; order Eulipotyphla; family Soricidae; genus Suncus; species Suncus etruscus. The sequence continues at coordinate 156,254,648 of NC_064852.1, forward strand.
CCGGCCTGCGGGGTCACAGTCCCCTCTGGTGTCCGCAGGCCCCGCCAAGCCCCCGGAGCCCGCGTTCCCCGACATCTATGGTGGAGATGCCCAGCTGTGGGAGGCGCACTTTCGGGGCATCGGGCGTGCCTACCGCGCGCTGGGCAAGGAGGACGACTTTGCCATCCGGGTGCTGACCGAGGACTTCACGCTGCCCTTCCCCTTCGCCTGGCCGCCCGGGCCCGACCCCGCGCACGGCCCGCCCTTCTACGACCCGCACGACCGCACCGGCTTCGACTTCTTGCTGCGGGGTCCTGGCGCGCTGCCCCCCGTGCTGCTGCGGCCCCTACATGCCACGGCCCAGGCGGCCCTGCGCAAGAGGCGCCTGGAGCAGCTGGCGCTGAGCTATGCCAGCGCGGGAGCAGGGCACAGGCCTGGCCTGGTGCTGGTGGCACCCGCGGCCGGCCCCACGGTGAAGCCCGAGCCCAGTGCGCCTACTGGGGTGGCCCCCCGGATGGGCTAGTCTCCACGTGGCCAGGCCCAGGAGAGAGTTAATAAAACCGTTATCTTTGCTCGTCCACATGCGACCCTTGAGTGCTGGTAGCTGTTCCCCTGGGGGAGTCCCAGCTGACTCACAGAGGGTTCACGCTTTCGTCTGCTTTTTCCTCTGTTCACATTTTCCTCCCTTTCCATCATCAGAGAGTGGACAAGGACATGCAAGGTGGCAAGGTGTGGGGAGGGAGCCCACCCCGGACAGTGTTACTCAGATGGTTCCTGTTTGCCTTAAGGGGCTCCTGAAGTCTCCCTTCTTTCACAAGCCAGCTAAGCTACACCCCAATTTCTCCCAAAGCCGTAGGGCCGACTTCCCTCTGGGACATCTCTATAGACAGGTGGGCATGGGCATGCCCAGTGCCATGGTACTGCCCCTTCCCAACTCTGAGAGCAGCAAGGGAAGATGGGCGGGAAGAGAGGGGCTCTCTAGCCACCTGGCAGATCCTAGCTACAGGCTTAGGCGGGTGTGACTGACCACTCGGTGTCACCGAGGCCAGGAGCTGCCCTGTCCTGGGATGCGTTCAGCGAGTGAGTGGGAATGCCTGTGTCCCCCATCAGCTGATACTGGAGACTCGGGAAGGGGCTGAGGAGATGGAGAGGAAGGGAGCCAAGTCTCCATAGAGCACCCGACCAGGGCTACCTGGGCATTGGGCGACATTCATCCCCCCTCCAGTAACCTAACAAGGAGGCAAACAGGAACATGAGTGAAATGCGATGTTCACCAAGATGCAAATGGACACACACTGGTCAGTGTACAGAGCAATGTGGAAGGGAGGATGAGACTCCTGTGAGCACCTTCTTCCTGGACCACCACCTGCCCCTCACCGCTTCACATGGGTCTTGCCATGGAGAGACAAGGATCCTCTCGTGTGGGTGGTGGTGTCAGTGTGATCAGGCCCTGTGTCCCAAGCAGGACTTCAGGTAGTGCTCGATCTAGGGTATAAGATTGGATTCTTGCATGGAGAAGACATTAGTCCCCTTCCTGTGCCTTGGGCATGGTTGACCTTAATAGTCCCGAGGATAGGACCAGGTCCCAGTAGGCCCATCGTGGGGTGGGGCAGGACTTAGAGCACAGGGGCATGAGGCCATCATAGCCAGGAATGGCTTGACAGGGACTGGCTGCAGGACTGGCTAAATGGTGTTTTTATTTTATTTTCCTGCTTCTCAGAAGCAGAGTTTCAGGGAGAAGCAGAGGTGCTCAGCCCTGGCCCCACAGGGCAGCAGGATCAATAATCTCCGGTGTCTTGGAGTACACGGTTGGTGGCACCTCCAGGGCACCAGGAGCTGGCATATGCCAATGAACTGACTGGGTTGGAGACATGAGATTTGCCTTCTCCATGCCAGGAAGCCACACAGGGCTCCTTATTCCCCATTTGTGCCACTGCCAACAGTTAGAGGCAGGTACTGTTTCCACCCCTGGGCCTTGCCTGCGCCGAAGCTGAGTGCTCATGGTGCCGTCTTACAGATGCCCCCTGGCACAGTCCCCGGGCTCCACCTCTGCCCACTCTCTTCCCCATCTCTGCTATCTGGCTATCAGAATTGAGACAAGGCACAGATGCTGTTTGGAGTCTGGGACGAGAGCTGTTCTGGGGGAGTCTCCACTTGCCCCAAGACCTGCCTTCTGCGCCATCTAAAGCTGTGGTTTACACAGAGGCTTCTTTGCTATGGCAACACGGGGAGACGAGCCCAGAAGTTTCCTGGCACTCTGGGTGACTGACCAAGATAACTGGGCTTAGGGGGATAGCCTACCTGCACCCACTTTTGTAGCCCCCCCACAACCCAGCCCTGTCCAGTCCTGAACTCAGCTTCAGTTGGGGTTGCCACCTGCTGGCTGCTCTGGGCATCGCCGCTCATGATGCCTCTGATGCCGGACAGTTGCAGCTCTGTCCAGGGTCTGGTCTGAGTCTTCAGCTGACCCTTCAGCTGATCAGGGGTCACTGGTGCTACTGATCCTTCTGGAAAGAACAACCCCAACAGACGATGCCTGCACAGTGGTGCCCCACGTGGCCTGAGCTTATGTGGCTGCAGGTCTGAGAGTGAAGCTCACAGCTCCCTCTGTCCTGGGTGTGCCCGGAGGTGATCTTACATCGTCCAGCTGCTGCACATATGGGGGGCTCCTCCTTTTTGGGAGAGCCAGGGCTGGAGTCTAGGCTTAGACCCCAAGACCCGCTCCTGACCTCACCCCCAGGGCTCCCTCAGATCCTCCTGTCCTGCCCTCCCCCATCTGAGTCTTAGGCTGCTGGGAGGGGGTCGGGCTCCTCCCTCAGTGTCCTCAGGAGCTGGCTCCGAGGAGCAGCAAGGATGTTTAATTAATTGCAATTACAATCTTCAAAGGAAGCCGAGAGTTGAAAGTTGTTCCTAATTGCTGTGTTATGATGTCGGCCGGCTCCCCAAATTGATTGTGTTGGAATTTCCGACGGAGGATTAATTGAGCTGCCGGAGGACCCTCTGGGTGTCCCGCCCCTGCAGAGACAGTGTGTTAGCCTGGCGAGGGCACAGGCAGGGATGGCAGTGCGGAGGGGGCACCGCTGCCCCTGGGGCTGGAGAACCATGCCATGACCCCGGGCATAGCCACAGTCACAGCTACGGCCATGACCAAGTAGGATGGCTTTTTCTGGAGTTGTGCCTGGGCCAGAGGCTTCTCTGGTGCCACCTGTCAGGACAGTGGCATCTGGACCTTTGCGATCGAGGCTTTGCAGGGGCACCTCTGCGGGGTGCCCAGGGCCCTGACATCACCCACTACTGGGCCCTAGCACTGACAGTGGGGCTTAGTGGGGTTTCTCTGTGTAGAGCCAGAGGCCGTGCCACATCCTCCCTCTACTGCATGCACAGAGCCATGTGGCCAGGCACGTGGTGTGGGGTTGGCTTCTTTCCCGACCATGGAGGGACTGTGGCCACCTGGGCGCCCTGCCACTGACCTTGGCTCCATGCCTGGCTGAGAGGCTGCTGACTCCGTGCCTCAGTTTTCTGATTGTGACTGAGAGAAAGGGAGGGTGTGGGCACGCACCCTGGATGAGGTCTCTGTGCCCCCTGAGTGGGCAAGGGTGCAGTCCCTGGTTCCTTCTATCCTTGGGGGGGTCACAGTGTCCAGCCCTCCCAGCCCCCTGCAGTCAGCAGGGGGAGCAACCCGAAGTGTCCACATCTGGGACTGCACAGACCCTGTGGGCACCTCATCTCAGTGGCTCGGAGGGGCACCTAGTGGGAGGACATAAGACTTGGGGTGAAGATGAGGGGAGAAGGAGCCCAGAGGGTGGCAGAGGCAGTATTGGAAGCAAGAGTGGACTGAGTGGTGTTTCACTGGCCCGCAGAGGTGAGACGGTATAAAATCACTGCAGTTTTCCATAAGAGGGTTACTGCTGCTACCTACAAGGTTGACAGGCTTCTGCAGGTTACTGCAATAAGTTGCAAGTCCACCTGCTGCTCGGCTGCAAGGTCTGAGGCTGCCAGGGCCTTGGTGCTGCAAGGCTCGAAGGGGCTTAGGGGGCCCAGCTTCTGGGTAGGGCCAAGAGCCTACCCAGGGATCCCAACTTGTAATGACTACTCACCTGGGACTGGGAGAAAGAGGGGTGAGAGAGAGACAGAGAGAGAGAGGGAAACAGAGAGATGGAGAGAGAGACAGAGACAGAGACAGAGGGGCTGGAGAGATAGCATGGAGGTAAGGCATTTGCTTTGCATGCATAAGGACAGTGGTTCGAATCCCGGCATCCCATATGGTCCCCCGAATCTGCCAGGAGCGATTTCTGAGCTCATAGCCAGGAGTAACCCCTGAGCGCTGCTGGGTGTGACCCAAAAAACAAAAAACAAAAAAAAAAATTAAAAAGAATCAGAGACAGAGAGAGACAGAGACAGAAACACACTCACACACAGAGAAATCAGCTATTCTTTTTATTTCTCCTGGAGTCCGAGACCTGCAGCTACTGCTGTGGGGGGTGATGGTGAGAGAGAGAGAGAGAGAGAGAGAGAGAGAGAGAGAGAGAGAGAGAGAGAGAGAGAGAGAGAGTTATGAAGATTCACTAACCAGAGGTGGCCGGGATGGCCTGTAGTCCCGGGTTCGGTAGAGAGAGATATGGTGATTTATACAAAGCAGGCAGCATCTCGCTGATGTCTTATCTCTGGCCTCCTGCAGACCAGCAGGCGCTGCTGCCATTATCCCAAGAGTTTTCCTTTTAAACCCAGCATAAGGGGGCGTGTTCAGGTTCAACTTCAACTGTCAAGTGAGGGCACCAAGGGGCATGTTCAGCCTTGGGACCCAGGAAGCCTGGCTGGGGTTTCAGAGCAGCTGCCTGGGGGCCTCTGTGCACCCCTGTGCTCATCTGAGGCTTAGACCAGGAGCGTCGGGGAGCTGGTCCAGCAGGGCTTGGACGATGAGACTGTTCAGTGGCGCCTCCGCTTCAGAGTGTGTGAGGACCGAAGGGAGGACAGCCTGGAGACAGGGGTCCCTGTCTCCCCCTACCCAGCCTCCCACCTGTGCTGAAGGGAGGCTGTGGGGGGCCAGACCACCGGGTGATGCACCCAGATTACCTGGGCAATCGGCCTCAGGAAAATGCGCTGTGGGTTCTAACCCCCCACCAGCAGATCCTTGGCAGGCCGCCCATCTTGGGGCCTAGGCTGGGCCCTTCCCAAGTGCTCCCCTGGCCCTTTAATTAGAGAGCGTTAACGAGCCCTGAAATTAAATTAAAAAACGCCCAGAGCTCCCACTCTATGGGCAGATGGGCCGGGCTGGGGCCTCGGGGTCCAGAGGTTTTCAGGGGCTTCTAAGGGTATGGAGGCATCTGGAGGAAAAAGTGGTGGCCAGGGACGTAGCATGCACCCCAGCATGTCCTGATCTGGTGAGGGAAACTGAGGCACAGCCCAGAATCCTGGCTCACTTCTCTATCTCTGGGGCTTCCCACCACTGAGAGAAGTCCCTCTCCCCCTCTCTGGGGCCTGCTCTGTGAAGTGGGGGGCTGGGGCCTCGGGACAGGAAGCTCCAGGTCCATGTCAGAGTGGGAAGCCCTGTGGGTGGGGCACAGTGTTTGGCCCCAGCCCTGCCAGGTGGGAGCAGCCAGGCTGGACTCAGCTAAGCCCTGGACAGCGCCCTGCAGAGGGACCCCCAGCCAGGAGTGCACATTTGTTCCTCATCCCGAATAGTGGTTGTCACCCCCTCGCCCTGACTTCCATTCTGAGGCCTGCTCTGCATTCATCACTGCTCATCGTTGGCGGGAGCTGGTCCTGTTGAGAGTCATTGTTCCCAGGGATAAAGCCAGGGAGAGAAAGTTCCTTCCAGGAATCCCCGACCCAGACCACTTCCACTCCCCCGCCAACCCTGCCCCCCAGTTGCAGGCCTTCCGAGGGTCTCGTGGCGGGTGGGGGCTGCTCTGGCTTTGGCTGAATATTCAGGGAACATCCAGGCACATCCATCACCTTCACATGTCTTTCTGAAGTTGTTGTGAGTTTCCTTGAAACCAAGGAATTTTTTTCTTTATTCCTTTTTTTGGTAACAACAGCTGGGAGTCAGTTGACACTTTCTAAAAACTGCCGCTTTTGCCTGTGAAGGGGATGGGGAGGGACCCCAGCCCCACTCAGAGCTGCGCAAGGGTCCCATCTGGCCCAGTTTCCAGGTGTCTATGGCGAAGGGGGTGTCAGCAGGGACTGAGAGACTCCATGTGTGGCACAGAGGTGAGACTGAGGGCAGCGGGGCAGTGGACGCGTGAGTCTGCAGACCGCTCAGCTAGACACACATGTCAGCATATGGAATCCTTCAGACTGCACACATCTAAGCCAGCACCCAGGCTGCACAAGTAAGCCAATGTGCATGCAAACCAGCATGTGTGTTAGCCAGCACACACGTGTTGCTGGCACATGAAAACCGCTATAGGTATAATCCACACACATGTTGGCCAGCACATCACATGAGTGTGCTGGGCTGTTCCTGTTATGTTAGGATTCTTATGTCTGCAGTTTGCTTGCCTGAAGCAAGACCTGGCTTCAAAAAAATGAGCAAATGGGTCCAGGGCAGCAGTGGCAGGGCTTGTGATGTACACACGTGTACACAGACGAATCTGCTCACTTCTATGCACTTGCACATGCTAACATGTAGGCTGGTTGGTATAAGCAAATATAGTCACGCAAAGAAATAGGCTAGTCGGTGTGAACACACATGTTAGCATGAAGATTGATCTGTGTGGATATCCGTGTGTCTTGTGTAGGTTGGTCTGTGTTGTGTCCCATGAGCTGGCATGCATGTTCATGTGTAGGCATGTGTTCATGTGTAGGCTGCTCTGTGTGAGCACATATGTGTTCCTATGTAGGCTGGTTGTGAGACACACATGCGCCAGCATGTTTCCCATGAGTTGGCATGTATTGGACTGGTCTGTGTTCATGTGTAGGCTGGTCTGGGTGACACATGTGTGCTACCATGAGCCCCGTGCGCGTGGTCCGTCTGTGTGTCTGCAGAGAACCAGCCCCAGAGAGGCCTTTAATAGCTCCTGATCATCGTTTTTGTCCCATTGCTCGAGTCCCTAATGCCGGAGCAGCCTTACTTCAAGGTGTGGGAATGGAGGCAGAACTGGGGAAGGGGATGAGTTGAGGGGAGCTCGGCTGCAGAGCCCTCCCGGAGAGGGTGTGTACGTACCCTCTGGCCCGTCTCTCCCTCCCGACCTGCCTTCTGCAGTGGGCCACCCCACGCCCTGCCCATCTACCCTCCGCTCCCTCACCTGTGGTGGCTAGGGCCTCTGGGGTCTTCCCTCTTCCGCCTGAAACCACACCAGGGGCCAGGCCCCACTTACTGCTCCTTTTCTGTGTCACAAAATGCTCCTGATGTTTTAACTTCACAAGCACACCTGGACGCCTTCCTGGATCTATCCACATAGTTGGGATTTTTTAGTGTTCTCTAAAAGTGCTGTACCACGCCAGATGAGGTATGGACTGTGGGGCCAGCTGAGGTGTAGACTCAGCTGAGGGTTCCTAGCTCAGCTGTGAGCACATGTTGGCCTGAGGTGTGAGCTGAGGGCAGTGGCAGGCTTCCTAGCTTCCGCTGAGTGTTCATGTAGGGGTTGATTTGTGTGAGCACACATGTGTTCCTATGTAGGCTGGCTATGTGACACACATGTGGTAGCATGTGTTTCATGAGCTGTCATGTATGTGCTGGTCTTGTGTGCTCAGCCCTGCATGCTGCATAGTGGGGCAGAGAGCAGGTAGCTGCAAGTGCGTGGTGGCTGGAGCCTTGGACGCCCAGTGAGGGATCTGCAGGTGGGGTGGGGTGTGGCCTTGCTCAACTGCACCCAGAAATGCCCCTTACCCAGTGCCAGCGGGTCGTTGTGACCCTGTGGGGCCATCAGCCGTGGAGCCTCCCTCTGAGTATTGCAGCTTCTCGTCTGCCTGCTCTGCCTTCCTCACTCCTCCAGAGATCGAGTGCCCAGCACAGACCACAGACCTGGGGTGCCCTCCCACTGCCCCCATCATACCGGCTTTGCCATGTCCTTGTCTGAGGGAGCGGGGAGGCTGTGATGTGAAGAGAGGAGCGCCATGGGGTTGCAACCTGGGGGGGGGGTGTGTGCTGTTGGAGAACAATGCAGTGGTCCTGCTGAGAATCGGGTCCCCCAGGCCCTCGGGGCCACCTCCACCAAGCTGCGCGCCTCTGCCAAGGGCCAGATGGTGTTTGGAGCATTTTAATAAGAGCTATTTGCAGTGTTGCCTCCATAAAAAAAGGGAGAAAATCCTGTTTAATGAGCAAACGCACGTCAGGAGCGAGCTAAAGGCACTCGGCTGTTTTAGATATTATGTGCGTCGTGTTCGTGTTAACAAACCTGAGTTTTAATTACACCTTCCTGGGCCGCCTGGCAAGATGCGGGAGGGAAGGGAAGCGAAAGGAAGGGAAGGGAGAGACTTGGGCACCGCCAGCGCCGCTCCCTGCAAGGCGACAGCCGCGCTCTCTTCTCTGCTGGCCCTTGCCAGGACGGCTGGTGGCAGAGGAAACCAGCGTGGCAGCCCCGTGGTGCCCGAGAAGACCCAGTGCCAACACAGTTTTCTCTAGCCCTCGCTGGACCCCGCCTGGCCACAAGCTGGCACCAACCCAGGATGGACTTTGAGTCTCGCTCATGGCCGTGAATTGGCCCCAAACCTGACACAGACCGAGCCCTGGGCACAGTGGCCTTGAGCCCGTTTGCTGCCACAGCGGGCAGCGATCCGGGAGATACCGGGCCCCTCAGGTGGGTGCTGAGGAAGTGGTGCTGGGTGCTTGCTTGATCCACCATGAGCTCCAACTTTCAGGGCCCAGCATTTTCTCCCCATCTGTCTGGCCACCCCACTGAGATCCCTCAGAACACCCTGTGGTCCCACAGAACCGGCAGTCTGCAGCCTCTGAGGGCACCTTTGGGGGGTCACTGCCATCTGGTGCTCCATGTGCACCCAGGTTGGGGGGTGGATGGTGGGGGGCAGCCAGGCTGGCTCCCAGGAGGAAAAGGAGCTGATCGGGGCTGCCCCAGGCCCCAGGGGCTGAGAAGGTGCCACATAGCTGACATGTTGGGGACTGTGGGTGTCCGTGAGCTTACAGGGCCCAGAGCTGGAAGGCCTGGTCCCCCTCTTTCACGCCTTCTATTCCTGGACCCCCAGGTGCCTGTGTGGATACCTGGCCCCAGGCCTGTGACCGTGAGGACCAGGGACCTCTCCTGGACTCACCAAGTAGGCCCAAAGGTGAGTCTGTCAAGAGGGGGAAACTGAGGCTCAGGGCCTATGCCCAGGGCTCTCCTGTGCCGACCTCCCCCGCACCCCTCAGACCTCGTTTCTCACAGTGACCCATTGGGAGCTGCCGCCGCTGCTGCTGCTGCTGTTGTCATGGAAACTGTTTCCTCGGGCCATTCGCCACTGACCAGGACTGAGCAGTAGCTGGGCAGGCAGCTCCGGGCTGTAGGAGTGAGGGACTCAGGGGAACCCCCAGTGCTGGCAGAGGGGCCAGGACCCTGCCCTTGTGGGCTCCTGACTCCTGCCAAAGCCTACAATGCCCAAAGCAGACCATATTGTGGCTGAGAAATCTCCTGTGTGGGGGCTGAGGGGACCCCAAGAAGTCATGAGCAGAGCCCTGCCTAGAGGGACATGCTGGTCATGGCTGGTCAGTGGGTTTTTGGGCTTGGGAGAACAATCACCATGTGTGGTCTGTGGTCCTGCTGGGGACATTTCCCCCACTCCATGGACAGGGGTCCATGAGTGCAGGCTCCAGAGCCCAGGGGCAGGTATGGTGGGGGTGCTATGGTGGATGAGGACCCCCGAAGGCAGGTTTCAGCCCCCTGGGTCCCCCTGAAACTGGTGATACTGGAACCTTTGTGGGGGACCCCACAAACTCCCCGTAGCCCAATGTTGGCTGGCTGGTGATGTGGACAGAGGAGGGGAGGTTGAGCCCAGGCTGAGGTCCCAGGTCAGTGAGGAGTGCTTGAGAGACCCCACACTTCAATCGCCAGCATGACCCAACCAGAGCCCAAGGTTTCTTTTTTTGTTTGTATGTTTTGGGGCCACACCCGGTGACACTCAGGGGCTACTCCTGGCTATATGCTCAGAAATCGCTCCTGGCTTGAGGGACCATATGGGATGCCCGGTGATCGAACCGAAGTGTGTCCTAGGCTGTGCCACCGCTCAGGCCCCTGGTTTCCTGAGGAGGGTGGAGGGGGCACGGCCTCACCATGCGCTGCACCCCCAGGGGGTTCCTCAGACTTGCTGCCACTTGAGATCCAAGCTCAACTGTCTCCTGGCAGAGGGGCAGGGCTGTGTGCCCGTGTGAGCTGCTGGAACGTTCTCTCCCCCACGGAGCATATGGTGGGGAAGCAGCAGCCCAGCTCGGGAGTATGTGCCGCTGCCAGGTACTGGCCCCAGGATGGGTTCTGGGGAGGCACTAGCAGCCCTGTCACAGCCATGGATGGGGCAGGTCCGACTTTGGGCTCATGGGACACCAGGCACATGGCCGCAGGCTCAGGAACTAGTGTCCAGTGTCCCTCCCTTGATCAGTGTATTTTGGTCAGGGTAGTGACCCTCCTATCCATCCATCCATCCATCCACCCAGCATCCACCCTCCCACCCATCCATTCATTCATTTACCCACCCATCCACCCACCACTCATCTACCCACCTACCACCCATCAATCCACCCACCTACTCATCCACCCACTTATCCATCCATATATCTATCCTTCATATACTTAATCTCCCCCCTTTACCATCCATCCATCTACCTGTCCGTACACATATCTATCCACATACTCATTTATTTATCCATCCATCCATCCATCCATCCATCCATTCACCACCTACCCAACCATCCATGCACTCATTTACCCACCCATGCACTCACCCACTCATCTACCCACCCACCCATCATCCATGCATCTATGCATCCACATACCCACCCTCCCATCACCTATCTACTGCCCACTTATCCATCCACTAACCCATCATCCATGAACCCACCTCACCCACTCATCTGTCACTGGGTGGTGTTCTGAGCTCTCCCAGTCAGGCCTGGCTCCTGATATACTTTGTGCCATGTCTGGGACACTATGTCCTCATGAGTGATGGAAGGGGTGAGAGGCCAACAAGTGTCCTCATATAATGGTGACCAGAGTCTGGGGCCTCCATGCAGGGGCCACCAGTGCCTCAGCCTATGTCCATTGTCCCCCTCCCTCATCCTGTGGCTGCCCTGAAACCTTTCCCCCAATTGCCATCTTACCTAAACTTTCAAGATGTTAATCCTACCTAGATGATCAAACCTGCCTACATCTGGAACGGGGCGGGCTATTTTAAAATAAATATTAGAAAATTGCTGGCTTGCCCGGCCCTACTTCCTGCATTATCCCATCTTGCCCCTGCTGTTCCTTTTCCTGGGGCTTCTCTGTTCCCAGAGAAAGCAGGCTTCCCCTGCCCCTGAATTACTTGCTCAGAGAGGTGACAGTCATCCCCCTACAATGTGACATGTCTTCCAAATTATTAGTTGCTCAGTGCCTCAGTTTACCCACAGATGTTCGCTGGAGCCTCCTGGTGCAAACAGTGGAGGAGGGAGCTGTGAGGCCCGATGGGGGTCTGAATATCAGTGATTGTTTTTGGAAAGATCAAGCCTCTCCTAGGTACCTACATATCTGGGACCAGGGGACAGAGATGAGGGGCCCTTGCCTGGGCCTGTGCAGTGCCCAGTGACAGTGGAGATCGGAACTGGGGGTCCTGGGACGGGGAGCTGGAACCGAGGGTCCCAGAAGGGAGGCAGGAAGTGAGGGGAATGGAAGTAAAGGCTTTCTGACACCCCGTCCTCTGGGCAGAGCTGCCTCTCTCCCTACCCTCCAGGTCCCCGTTTCCCCCATCCTGCTGTGGTCCCCTGGCTCCCACGGTGGCCTGGCCCAGCTGTGCCCACAGCCACGGTGGCAGTGCTGATGTGTTCATCAGCCAGTGGCGGGGCGGGGTGGGTGGCGGCATGTTGGTAATTGGTACATTTTGTCGGCAATCATCTCCTGGCACCTTCTCCCACAGCGTGTGGCCCGCCGGGTCCCATTAATCACACCAAGGCCAGGGCCCCCCTCGCCTGACAGCCTCATTTCTCTCCCTGGGAAGGATGGAGCTGTTCCCCCCTAATGGCCTTATCTGTAATTCCCGGAAAGCCCTTCCTGCCCGGCATGTGGCCAGGACCTACAGATCTGGGTGGTGAGTGGGCGGACGGGACTAGCCTCCATTCCAGGGCCCGGGTACTGGGCCGAGGACGAGCAGGGCCATATCTGGACTGATCTTCCAAGAGAGACACAGAGCCTGTCTCTGCCAGACTCCCCCTCAGGAATCCTGGGACCCTTGGGCCCCACTCAGGGGCAGGACAGTCCAAGGATATAGTATTGGGCTAAATGGAAACCAAGCCACTCACACACGGCTCCTGACTTCAAGAAGTAACAGTGGAGCCTTCATGGGGCCACGAAGATACCCCCAATGATGTGACCTTCGCATCCCACAGAGCCTGGCCCTCGGTGATGTGTTGGTGCAGCACATGGGACACAGACTCGACCATGCTGACTCAGAGACCACAGCAAACAGCTCCTTTCGGCCCCACTCAATTTTCTTCACCTACAAGAGGACTTAGGACAGTCCAGAGCCCTGGCTGCCCTTGGGTCCTGGGGAGGTGGGACCAGAGGAACAATCCTGTCCAGGCATGGCCCCATGGGAGCATGCCTGCCACTCTCATTAATGGTATTTTTTTTTTTTTTTTTTTTTTTGGTTTTTGGGCCACACCCTGTGACGCTCAGGGGTTACTCCTGGCTATGCGCTCAGAAGTTGCTCCTGGCTTCTTGGGGGACCATATGGGACGCCGGGGGATCGAACCGCGGTCCGTGCGCAGGCAAGGCAGGCACCTTAGCTCCAGCGCCACCGCCCGGCCCCACATTAATGGTATTTTTAATGACCAAAATGATGGCCATGAATAGGAAAGACAGCAACAAATTAATCCCTATGTGATTAACGAGCAGCCCACAGAGCCCATGTGATTAATTTCTGTGTTTCTCCACTGATGCACCCACAGACTCACACAGCTCCACCAGCTGACAGCTCTGTGCTGGGCACTCACTGTACTGCCCAGTGCACCACCCAGGCTTCCTTGGACCCCTGTGTCAGAGCACACTCACTCCCCACCGATCCACCACTCAGATCTGCCTACCCACCTGTCATTCACTCACCCATCATCCATCCATCCATCCACCCATTCTTCATCCATTTACCAACTCACTCACCCATTCATTCACACATTCATGGACCCATTCATAATTCGTCTATCCATCCACCCACCCATCCATCATCCATCCATCCATTCACCCATTCACTCACTCACCCATCCATCCACCTACCCACTCACCTACTCTTCCATCTACTCACCCACCCACCATTTATCCATACATCATCCGTTCACTCACCCACTCATCCACCCATCCATCAACCCATCTACCACCATTTATCCATCCATCATCCATCTACCCACTCACCCATTTGTCATATATACTCATCTTCTTACATCCATCTATCCACTTACCCACCCAACATTCATCCATCACCCCTCTACCACCACTCACCCATTCACTTATCTATTCACTATTTCATCCACCCATACATTCACTCATTTATCCTATCACCCATCCATTCATCTCCTCATTCGTTGATCACCCATCCACCCATCCTTTCATCCTTCATCGTTCACTGACCCACCCAATATTCATCCACTCACCCACCCATTCATCCACTCACACATTCATACACACATTTATACACACATCCATCTGCCCACCCAACATCCATTCACTCATCTATCCATTTATTCATCTACTCATCCATCCATCCATCCATCCATCCATCCATCCATCCATCCATCCATCCACTCACCTACCCCTACTCCATCCACCCATCTACTCACCACCCTCCGATCCACTTACCCACCCACTCACCCTCCTAGCCAGTAAACTTAGTATTTCAGCACAAATCCTCATCAAATGCTACACCAGAAACAGTGCCCACCGGCCTTACCCTGAAGCCAGGCCTGGTGAGCGAGACACAGTAGAGCAACACCCACTACCCTGGCCCTGTTAATTGCCCAGGCATGGGCATTGATAGACAGAGCCATTGTGGGCTCTGAGGGGTAGGGCTGTGTTGCTGAGAGGACTTCTTAGGAGACTTCCTAGGGACAGTGGCTGGTTTTTTTGTTTGTTTGTTTTGGGGTCACACCTGGCAGCACTCAGGGGTTCCTCCTGGCTCTACGTTCAGAAATCGCTCTTGGCAGGCTCAGGGGACCCTATGGGATGCTGGGATTCGAACCATCAACCTTCTGCAAGGCAAATACCTTACCTCCATGCTATCTCTCTAGCCCCAGTGGCTGGGTTTTGATGGTCAAGGTTAGCCTGGAAAGGATAGTACTAGCAGGAGGGACAGGCGTCTAGAACAGGAAGGGGTGTTGGGGACCAGGGTGAAGGGTTCAAAATTGGGCTGAACTGGGGCCTGTCTGCAAACAGCTACGTATCCCTGCCTCTCGTCTAGTCACCTTTAACATACCCTTGAACCGTGCTCCTTCCTGGGATAGTTCTGGTGTGCCGAGGCCTCAGCTTGGCGTTATAGTTGGAGCTGAACACTGCGCCCTCTGCTTCTGTCACCAACTTCATTCAAAGATGCTGCTTGGTGAGTGCTGGGGAGGGGCTACCTTCAGCCACCATCCAGGCCCCCCCACCTGGGTTAGTCACTGATCCCCATGGATGCCTCAGGGTGTTTCTGGATTTTTCTGGGGTAGAGCATAGTTAGAAAACGTGTCTTGCATTGAATGGAGCTGGTATCACATTGAAGTCTTCTGTGTTCCAGTCAGGACTTGGATGCAAGAAAGACAGGAGGTTCATGGCAAAGCAAAAGCTGTGTTTGCTTGGATGTGATGGGAGCCACAGTGATGGAACCCCAAGATCTTGGTAGCAGGCCCAGAGAGTGTTGCCAGGAGGGAGGAGCAGGCAGAGCATGGTTGTAGGTGTACCTACCTGGGGGAGGCAGGTGTGAGCCCTGTGGAAAGCGGCCCAGTCACACAGGGTTTGCCAACACCAGGGCCACCTGGAGAAGGGCTAGCAGGGCCCAGAGATTACCCCACATTCAGCCTCATTCTCAACCCAATCTGATCCCAAGCTGGGGTGTGGGAAGCAAGGGTGTCTGGGCACTGCCATCTACCCCAGAGCCACTTACACATTCCTCCTACCGGAACTAAGCCAGATCCCCCCTAGCTGGGAGCACCCCAAGCCCTCACAAGTTGGAGTGTGGCTGTGTCCCATGTACAGGGACAGATGAATGGCCACTAGCTTCTCCTTTCCCAGCTCTGAGCCTCCCCCTGCCAGGAAGGTCCAGCCCCACCCACTGCAGCTCCTTCAAGTTCCGTGGATTTGAAGATGTCCAGGTGAGGGCCAAATCCGGGGCTGGGGCTCCATGCACCAGCTTGCCTCTCTCCTGAGGCACCTCGCTGTAGAGACATGTGGGCTGCCATCGAGGGGGTTGGGCATGGCTGGGGGGTGAGAATGGGGAGTCTAGAAGCCCAGCTCCTCCACATCCACATTGTGGTTGTAGGCAAGCAACTTCCTCACTGAGCACAGGGCTTTGACACCTGGGAATGGAGGCGTCTCCATTTAGGAGCTCAATGTTCTTAAGTTCCTTGACGATGAAGGGTCCTGGCATGTAGCTGGCCATGCTGGTAGGCTGTGGGGGCCCCAGTGTCTGCATTAGTCAACGCTGTGGTCCTTGTGGGGGTAGGAGCGATAGCACAGCAGGGAGGGTGTCTGCCTAGCCTTGCCTTGCACAGCAGGGCGTCTTGCATCTGCCAGACCCAGCTTGGATCCCCAGCATCCCATAGGATCCCCTGAGCCTGCCAGGAGTGATTTCTGAGCACAAAGCCAGGCATAACCCTTAAGTGCTGCTTAAGTAAACGTTAAGAGAAGCCTTAAACTAACCCTTAAGGTGAGTGACCCTTCCCAAACTTGGCAGCTCAGCAGAAGCACTGCCTGCTGCTTGCCTGGAAAATCCTTAGAGGTGGGGGTGTGTGAGAGGGGCTGGGGTGCTCTGTGTCTCCCCGTGTCTGGGAGATGTCAGTTGTGGGCTCCAGGCAGGCTTCCCAGATGGGTTAGGGTTAGGGTTAGGGTTAGGGTTAGGGCAAGGCTGCCCCTTGGGAGGTGGGAATCTGGGTGCCCTCTCTGACAGCTGCTGCGACATCAAACTGCACATTTATGTGTCCTTGTAAAGTTGTGCCCTTAAGACTCTCCTGTCTTAGCCAGCGGCTCTGGGCTCTGACTCCGGACACCCTGGGATCAATGATTCCTTCTCAGTCATCCTGGAGCCTGGGAAGCAAGGGGAAGGGTGTCTAGGAAGGTGGAGGAGCTGGAGTCCCAGGGGGCACGGTAAAAGGTATGAGGGAGACCCACAGAGGTGCTGTTTGCAGAGGGGCAGAGGAGCAGGACAGGGGAGTGGGGAGCCAGTGTCCAGGCAGGGGTTCAGCTGCTTTTCTGGCCAGTGACTTGTGCTGCACTGGCAGTGGGTCCCCATCCTGATGCCCAGTATCGGCATCAGGGGGGCCTGGGTGTGAGTGGGTGTTTGACCTGCTACATACTTCGTCCATCATCTGTGCATCCCAGCACCCAGCTTGGGGCCATGTGCTCTCCACCTGGAGCCAGGCAGGGCTGGGCTCCCCATTAGTCTCCGGGGAACCCTGGGTGTATTTTGCACAACCAGTGGACAGGGGTCTGAAAAGCTCTTGTCCCCCTCCCAGATCCCAGAGAAGCAGCTGCCATTTTGTTCTTCTCGTCCTTATTTGTCTGAGCTAGAATGTTCCAGAAGCACCTCCTTGGTATTGAGAGTGTGAAGTGATGCTCTGGGTGCGGGGGTTCTCCCTGCATAAAAGCTATTTGGTCCCCAAGTCCCACCATCCCTTTTCTTACTTTGTAGAATCTCAGCATTCCATCCCCCATGGCTTTGTCCAGACAGGGCCTCAGAATCCCCAGCCTGGAGGGGTCCCAGGACCAGGGATCACAGTGAGGTGCTGGAACTGGGGAGACAAGAGGTGGCCCCAGCCTGAGTCTAGATACTGCCTAGCCAGCAGGAGTTGGGGATTCCCAACCCTTTTTGACCCATGTAGAGACATGTGGGTGGTCATCGAGGAGGTTGGGGCATGGCTGGGGGGTGAGAATGGGGAGTCTAGGAGCCCAGCTCCTCCATTCCACATTGTGGTTGTAGGCAAGCAACTTCCTCACTGAGCACAGGGCTTTGACACTTGGGAATGGAGAAGTCTTCATTTATGAGTTCACTGTTCCTAAGTTCCTTGATGGGGAAGGAGCTTACGTTCCTGCCTGTGCCCCTAGCCTCTCTTGCAGAGACACAGGACCATATTTAGGCTCACCCAGTTCCTGGGAGAAAGGAGCCCTCAGGGGTCTAAACTGTGCTCCCCTGTTTGTGGGGCCTTGGGCGCCCAGTTTTCATCTGGTGAAGACTGGCTCTTCCCCCGTTGTTTGCACTGGAAATGGAGCTCCCTGTAGTAGGGCTGTAAGAAGCAAAAGCCTGGGGCGGGCAGTGGGTGCAGATGGTGTGGATGAAGATGAAGGGGACAGGGACAGGGACAGGGGAGGCCAGTACCTAGGATGGAAGGGCGGAGGCTAGTGCCCAGAATGGGAAGGAGGGGGAGCTTGTGGACCAGGCCTAGTTGCTAGAGGAGCTAAGAGGGGCTGGGCCATGGGGACTGGAGCTGCGAGGAGGCAGGGGAGTCATTGGGGTGCAGATTATTGTCGGTGCAGTCTCAGGCCATAAACCTTCATAGCTAAAGAGCCATTTTCTGGGCCTATAATGTCCCCGTGGGTTTAACAACCTGTCTTGGTGTGGGTGTCATCTGCCCTTGCTTTGCCTGCTGGGAGGGGCAAGCGTAGTCTAGTGACCGGGCTCTGCTGTGGTTGGGGACTCGGTGCTGCCCCCAGGAGAGAAATAAGGGGTTATACTCCCCAATCCTCTCTCATCCAAAGGCTCGGGGCACCCCAGCATGTTCCATGCACAGGACTGGGAGTGGGGGCAAGTGTCAGGCACCTGTGGGGCTCAGGTAGGGGGAGAACTAGCTCCCCTGAAGACTTGTATCCCTGCCTCAGTTTCTCTACCTCTCTCTGAGGCCTCCTTGCTAGCCCTGAGATCAGCTTGTCCTCAGGTCTTGGTGGGGCCTGGAGCAGGAGTGTGAGTGGATGGGGCCAGGCCAGATGCATGAGTGGGTGGAACTGGGAAGCTCAGGGGTGTGGCAGGGCAGGTGGGCAGGTCTGGCCCAGTCCCCGAGTCAGTCTCCAGGTCCCCTACGACTCCACCCCAGATTTACGTGTCACTACCTACAAGACCCGCCCATTCCTGGGAGGGGTCTTGGGAAGGTTAGATAAGGCCTTTGACCCAGGGGATTAAGGTCTTCGCCAGACTGGAGAGGTAGCAGAAGCAGAGATGGCTGAGAGACAAGTACAATGCAGGGCTGAATAGATATACAGCATAAATGGTTATGATATAGGCCACACACGTGGGCCAGGGCCAATAAAGATGCCATCTCTCTGGAAGCCTGTGAGTGAGATTTCTACCCGCCGCTCTCATGAACCTCCAGACCCGCCGGCTGAAGGGGGCTGGGACGGCAGAGAAAGGTCTCTCCATCCATCCATCCATCTCCACCCAGCTCCATCATAAGGGCAGTAACCCTACAGTCCCCCACCTTCTGCTCCAGCCTTTGCTGCTTGTAACAAGTCAGCCCCTGAAGAGGTTGACTGATGGTGGGATGGAGGATGAGGCCTTTTTCTTCCAGCTCGGAGCACGCGTCTGCCACCCTGTCTAGCCCACGGTTCTGAGGTGAAACGGCGGGTAAACAGCTCGCAGACAGTCAGGCTCGTGGAAATATTCGCTTTATTCGGTGGACAAAACTGAAGTCCCAAGACTCAGCTTCAGTTCCAGCCAAAAAGCCCTGGCCTTCCACAGACCCTTGTTTTTATTCCCCAGAATCAGGTCCCACCCAATGGTGGGATCAGATACCAACCAATGGTGGAAGCAGAATCAGGTCCTACCCAAGGGTGGGGGCAGAATGCCAGGTCACTCCCTAGGGTAGGGCACAATCACCAATCAGTTTAGGGTGAGTAACATAGTAATCCCCTAAAATATTTACATACACAACACTGCTCACCAGCAAGCAGTGAGCTTCTGAATGTTTTGGGACTGGGGTATGGCTTGAGGGTCAGGTCCTGCTTTGTTCTCTGACCCCTGTACTGTGGTCTCTGCATTTGGCTCCTTGTCTGGGAGGCGCTGTGCCTGCTCCTGGAGGCTGATGGGTTGGGAACCTTCTGTCTGTGTATGGGGTATGTCTGCCCTTGACAGGGGCTTGAGCATGCGGCCTGTCGGAGGGGACTGTGGTGGACTCAGGCTGATGTCAGCTCCTGACCTGGAAGCTCCTCATATCTCCAGGGTCCTGGGGTCTTCTGGGAGTAGTGGGGGTGTGTGTCATAGGGCCAGTAACGGAACCCCTGACATCAGATCTGACAGCTTTTCAGTCTCCACATGCTCATCCCCAGGAGTGCTTGATCCTGGCTACCACTGTCAGAAGTGCCCACCCCGTGGGTAGGTCTCAGGCTCCACTTTACAGACAGGAAGTCAAGGCCCGGGACTGGCAATAGCAGAGCCAGGAAGTGAAGTGGCCTCCGCATGTTGCCATCAGGTCCTGCTCCTGACTCCACCGTGAGGGGCTGGCTAGGGCCTAGCACATGGGGGAACTCCACAGTGAGTGCTGCAGACGTGGTGTAGCAGCTCCAGGGCAAGGCACCCCAGGTTCCTACTACTCATATTTGCACAGGCACACGCTCTTGCACACAGACTCCATAGTCACACATATACATAGAGCCACACGCATACACACATACACGCATCTAGGTGCACAAACAAATCCACACACAAACATATGCTCCCACATGCATGAGATTCCTACACAGACACATGCAGAAGCACAGAGTCATGCATGCTCACACATGCACACATCCAGATTCACACATGTACAGAGATTCACACATAGATTCATGCCTGCACACACAAGCACAGCACGCAACACAAACACACACGTACATGTGTACAATTATGCACCCACAAGGAAACCACACACAGGTGTACAGCCATGCAACACACATAGGCATGTAACATGCTCCCTTCAGGCTCTGCTGACCTCCCCGAGTCTCAATTTCTGCCTAGGAACCATGGGGTAACTGCCTGGTGGGGGGAAGGCTCACGGGAAGCAGGACCCCAGTACTGACCGGCCTGGGGCAGCTCACACGGGGAGCCCCCCCCTCGCTGCAGTGCACCCACCAGCTCCAGGCTCCCCTGCTCCCCGCACAGCGAGGGCTCTCTGCTCCTCCGCAGCTTTGGGGTGACATTTCATCTCTGCGGGGGCTGACGGATGCTTTATTTTTGGAGCTGGCTTTGATTTGGGGGAGGGCATTGTTAGCTGTGTCCTCTGGGAGTGGGTTTCAGAGCAAATATTACAGCTTCTTATCAGGCACCTCCCTCCTGCCGGAGAAGCTCGCACTTGTCTGCTGGGCGCTCCGCCAGCCTGGAGCCCGCTCGCCCTGCCAGGGGAGGAGAAGAGGCCGTGGGCAGGGGTGTCCCCATCAGCTCTGCCCGGGGACGTGGCGTGGGGGACCTCTGCAAGCCGTGCCCTCCCTGAACCTCAGGTGCCCACTGGAGGGGCGCAAGGAGCCCTGCCTCGGTCTCCTGGCCTCTCCCGGCTGCTGGCAAGCTGACCCCCCTCTTCCTGCCAGGGAAGGAGGCAGCTGAGACATTTCCCTCCAGCTGATCTGGGGGCGGCTGATTTGCATATGATTTGCATGAGCGTGCACGCAGATTTTATAAAGGCATCCAACAAAATTCCAACAAACAAGATCCGGGCAGAATGCCTGGAGGCTGGGCCCGGAGGCCGCCTGAGCCGGGGGCCGTCCCTTCCCCCAGTCCCTCTGTGCCCCTCAGCCCCAGACTGAGGTACCCCAGTCTGAGGCAGCCCTCCCTGTGTGTGTGTGTGTGTGTGTGTGTGTGTGTGTGTGTGTGTGTGTGTGTGTGTGTGTGTGTGTGTATGTCTGGGTCTGGCTGGGGCTTTCCTCAAGGCGGATCCTGGCTCTGCTCTGTGATGGAGGGCCCCCCTCAGCCCTCACATCAGCACCTGGGAAGGGAGAGGGACGGGAGCTCTCTTCCAGCCGTTGCCTTCCTGCTGCGCCCCCAGCACCGAGCACAAAGAGGCTCCCTTGCCCAGAGTTTGTCTAGAACCTTCTCCCAGCCACTGCCTTGTGTTGCCAACACCACCTATGATTCACACCCAAGCGGAGCAGCCCCCAACCCCAAACACCAAGTCCCCAGACGAAAGCGCAGAACTGGACCGACCACGGTCTCTCTCTGACTCCGAGAGCCCACCGTAGCCTCTGTGCTTGGCACCCCACCCCAGCTGAGCCTTCTCTCCCAGCCCCCTGCTCTGTGGGCAACTCCCCTTCCTGTGTGCTGGTGCAGTTCCACCAGCTGCGCTGCTGTTCCTGCCTCTCAGTCCCACAACCCCCACACCCCGGTGCTCATGCCCTCCCGCCCCAGATTTCCAGGGATGGAGGAGGGGGGATGCCATTACAGGGGCAGGCTGTGAGGTCTCAGCCGTGGACCCCAGGGTCTGAGATGTGGGCAGACCTTAAAGGTTGGCTCATTGAGATGGGCCTGGCATTGGGGGCCTGGCCAGAGATGAACTTTTGTTTTGCCCTTTTAGTTAAATCGTCACATTCAGCAGTACTGAGAGCTGACTCCTGGTTCTGTGCTCAGGTATCACCCCTGGTGGGCCTTGGGGGACCATGTGTCATGGCGGGATTAAACCCTCGGCCACGTGCAAGGTCAGCTCCCTACTGTCCTATTGCTTTGGCCCTCGGGGTGTCTTCTGTGGACCCAGGAGTACATGAAGGAACAAATCACCTGGTGCCAGCTTCTGACTGGGGGAGGTCCCTGCTCTTGGACCCATGCGCTGCACCCAAGAATGGGCCCCACCACACACGGGAGGACTAGCAAGGGGTGAGTGCTCCCTCTGTCTCATGGCTGGGGCGTGTCTGTGGTAGGGAGCTGGCATCTGTCCCACCATTACCAGAGCTGCTCCTGCACAACCAACTGGGCACCAGCAGATAGTGACCGCAGGGACTACGGCCAGAACCCTGCCCTGAGCCAAGGGAAGGGACGCAAACCCCAGAGAAGCCACACCTGCCTGTCAGCAAATCACCCATTTCCTCTTCTGAATCAACGCATCAGGGAGAGCTTCCTGGAGGAGGCGATTTCTGACTGACCCCCCGCCAGGGATGCAGAGAAGCTGGGGCTTCTTGTCTGAGACACACTTTGGGCCTGAAGCCCAAGTGAGTCGGAGGGGGACGAGCTGCCGTTTGCAGACCCTCGCGGGCTACTGGCAGTGCCAAGGTATGGTGATGGATGCGCACTGGCTTCCAGCGCTGGCCCAAGTGCCTCGGTGATTTATGACAGCTGAGGTTTTTCTTAAGTAAGTGGTTTTTGGAGAAAAGAGAAAGGTCACCTAGCATTAGGCCTTACATATCTTATCTTGTTCTGCGCCAGCGGGTCATTCCCGTGAGCCTGCAGCGCCCAGTGCTGAGAAGGGGAGTGGGCACCCAATAAAAGCGCAGAGGAGACACATGGTCCCACTCACAGCAGGTACGCAGCCAATAAGTGCACAGAGAAGGCCTGAGGCTCCACACACCGCATATACTGCACCCAATAAACTCGCAGAGAAGCCCCGCAGCCCCACCCACGGAAGGCAGGGTCTCCTCTCAGAACCCTGTTGGGGATGGGGCCCCCAAACGAAGCTGGAGGTCATCCAGAGAAGTCCTGAGGAGGGCAAAGGCAGCCTAAGTGGCAGCTGTGGTATCCAGCCCCAGGAACCCAGAGGCCTTTGTGGAAGGGAGGGACGGAGGACAGAGCATCCTGGTCGGCACTGGGAGGGACAGAACTTCTGTGCCAGGCGGTCCTGGGCACGTGCTGGGCACTCCCCCATCACCAACAGGGGCAAAGGCCCCTGCTCTGGAGGTACCAGGCTCTGAGGGAACAAGAAGCTGGAGCTGGGCCCTCTGGGAGGCAGACCCTGTGCCATCCCTGCCAGGATCCAGAGCAGTTGAGGTGACGTGCGTGGGTCCTGGAGGCTGCTCCCACAGAGGTGGGGGGGCCCCGGGCACTCAGTACAGTTCCTGTGCCCTGCTGGCACTGCTTGGCCTCCCTCCTGCACTGGGAGGACTGCTACCGGAGGGCTGTCTCAGAAAGGAGAAGGGAAGAAGGAGGAGAGAGAGAGGAGGAGGGAGGAATGAAGGGGGTTGGAGGGAAGAAAGAGGAAGGAGAGAGGAAAGAGGAGGAAGGAAAGAGGGGGAGAGGAGAGAAGAGGGAGGAAGGAGGGAACAGACGCAGGAGGAAGGGAAACAGGTGGAGGGGGAAGAAGGAGGGAGAGAGGAAGGAGGGAGGAGAGAGGGCAGGGAGGAGGATGAAAGAAGGATAGGAGGATAGAGGAAGAGAAGGGAGGGAGGGGAGGAAAGAGGAAGGAGAGGAGGGAGGGGTGGAGGGAGGAGAGAAGAGGAGGGAGGAGTAAGAGGAGAGAAGGAGGATGTTGGGGTGAGAAAGAAGAGGGAGGGGAGGAAGGAGGAAGGGTTGGAGGGAAGAGGAAGAGGAGAAGGAAGGAGGGGAGGAAGAAGGGGCTGTGGGTAGGCTGAATCCTGGACTCAGGCTGACGTACCCCCAGCTTGGAGCACACAGCTGAGCACTTCCTGTCTGTCCAATCACTCACTCCCTCAGGATCCTCAGGCCCATCCCTGTGCCTCCCACCCCCTTGGGGCTTTTCCTGCTCCCACTTTCCACTTCCCCACTTTCTGCAGGGGAGGCCTCAGCATCAGAGTGAAAACTGGGCAGATGGTGGCCTCAGCGGAGGCTCAGGAGCTTCTGGAAGTCTGGTCCAGTCTATCAGTCTGTCAGGCCCTGGCACCTCATGTCCTGGCATCCCTGTCTCACACCAGGCAGGACGGGAGATCCGAAAACAGGTGGTGTGAGCCGGCCTGGCCCTACCCAAATATGATCAAGGCTCAGGGCCAGGTGCCCACATGTGGCTGTCACAGGGCCAGAGGGAAGAGGAGGAGAAAAGGCCCTGGCTGGTCACTGGGCACAGACTCTAAGCTCCCTGTGGTGCCCATCTGTGGTGCCATGCAGGCCCTGAGTGCCAGCTACCACCACCCTGGCAGTGGACACCTGGCAGGCTGCTCACAGGGCCTGGCACCAGGAGAGAGGCTGTGGCTATTGATGTTCTCGGAAGCGTCGTTTAGCGAGCGGCGAGAAGGATGTTGCTCTGCAGGCTCCTTGAGGGGCTTTTTCTTTTTTCTTTTCCTTTTTTTTTTTTTGGTGCATTTTATTGATTTCTGCCCTGAAATGGAGCTTTCGACATTTTAAAATAGAGCCCCAGGCTCAGGGATCCCAGGCTGGGGACTTGAGTGGAAATGGCCCGAGCTCTTCAGAAAAAGCATCATCAGGGGAAGGCGCCTCTTCCCGGTGCAGCACCTGGCACCCCCTTTGTGGCTCCTCGAGAGGGCACAGCCGGTGCCACGACCCTCAGAGCAGGGGCTTCCCCAACCTGGCCTGCCTCACCTGATGCTCGTCCTGATCTTCTGATTCCCACACGAACCCTACCTGACCTTCACATGATGTCACCAGCTTCCCACCTGAAACCCCTCCTGATCCTTGATCTGATCTTCTGGAGTTCCCACTGACTGAGGACCCCCCCCCTACCCCCAGCTGGGCTTCCTCACTTGCAGCACCCCACCTCCCATTTGTTCCCAGTTCCTGCTGCCTCTGGCATTCACCGGGCCCTCTGCCCTTGACCTTCGTCTTGACCTCTAGCTTGTCCTTCTTGTAGTGACCCTCGGATTGTTATTTCAGGGTGACAGACAGACTCCCCACTTCTGCTCTCACCCTGCATCTATCTCCAAGCTTCTGGGGGTGGAAGTGGGGTGATCAGGGTGGGTTGCAGAAGAAAGGATGAGGGTGTTGGGGAGAGCAGGGCCTGCTAAGCTCTTGAGGGCCACTGTCCTCTGAGGAAGGGGCCCCTCCTAGGGGGACGTCAGACTTTGGGGTATTGTCTTCAGTACTCAGAACCATGGCAGGCCCTTGAACCTGTTATGGTCCGTGTGCAGATGCTCAGGTTCTGGTGGGTGCCGCAGCTGTGAGCTGCCCTCTCGGCTGATGTGACACACTCTGCCCTTCTCCCTTTCTCCTGGGAGGGGAAAAGCCATTGCAGGTGGGGCAGCAGCCACTGTGGCCCTGAGTCCTGGGCTGCCTTTGTCCATCCATCCTCTCTCTTTGAGACAAGGATACCGAGGCCCCGTGTGCCGGGGCCTTAGCTCTCTCTAGCTTCCACCAAGGGACAGCATCAGGATACTTGAGTCCTGAACTCAGACAGTTCTGTGGCCATTCCTGGGCCGTGTGAATGGGGCCTCTTCAGGTGCCCAGAACCTGCAGCAGAGAGCTGGGTGCCCCGGGGAGGTGGGATCTCTGAGAGAGCTGAGCAACAGGGGGGCTGCCTTCTAACTCTCCAAACTCTATCTCTTGGGGCCGGGTGGTGGCGCTAGTGGTAAGGCACCTGCCTTGCCCGTGCTAGCCTAGGACGGAATATGGTTCCAGCCCCTGGCGTCCCATATGATCCCCCAAGCCAGGAGTGATTTCTGAGCACATAGCACATAGCTCAGTAATCCCTGAGCGTCACCGGTGTGCCCCCTCCCCCCAAAAACCCCCCAAAACAAAATTCTACCTCTGAGGGGCAGGGATATGGATTTGGATGTGGCATGCTGGGGTGCCGGTCAGGTATTCAGGAGGGGCACCCAACACCCGAAGGGAAGACAGGTACCTGTCCCAAGAAGGGATGGTAGGATCTGGAGGAAGGGATCTTTGTGAGATCTTGTAATGTGCCCCAGTGCATGGGGCACCATCTTTTAGCTGGACTCAGGCAGTCTGCTTCAGGAGTGCTCAGGGTTCCCCCGGGGCCCCTCCCATATTCTGCCTGCCAGAGGGCACAGCGGGCATCCAGGAAAAACTCTCCATGATGCATGCTCAGTCTGTGCCTTTCTCTCCCTTCGCATCTCCCCCACCTGGCAAAAAAAACAAAACAAAACAAAACAAAAAACAAAAACAGAAACAAAAAACCACCAAACCTTAAGAGCCAAGTTTCTGAGCAGTTGCTGGGAGAGAAAAGGCTGCTTCTGCCCAAATGGAAGAAGAGAACTTGTGCTGAGCTTGCCCCTGGCTCTGCTCCCAACTTCCAATGGTTTATCCTGCTCCGCCCCTGCGGCCCCCACCCCCACAGCTCCCTTCCATTCTAGCTGCATCCAACCTGCCTGCCAGCAAGACAGAGCAGGGCTGAGGGACCCCGCTGCTCAGAACAGGAGATTTCTTGCGCCCAGGGGAGGCTGACATCTTATTAGAAGCTCGAAAGGCGAATGGCGTTGGCGGAACCCTTACCTGCAGCCGCAGTGCAGTGAGGGGGGGGGGGGGAAACCTGTGGCACAGGCTGGCACGACGGGCCAGACAATAGCACCTGCAACTGCAGGAAGAATGGGCAGAGCCGAGTGTCTGTTCTGCTGCGAGCCCCCTGGCTCAGCCTCAGGCAGGCTGGTCATCATGGAGCTGACCATGACCTGGTCTGGATGTGCCCCCCACCATCAGGGACTGCTACTGTACTACCAAGTGACGCCCCTGCCCAGGGGGGTGCGAGCATCCAGGTGCATATCCCCTTGCACCCAACGCCAGGAGGTGGCAGCCTTGGCAGACATTTGCATACCAGGACCTCGTGGGCTGGGGAGGGCCACTGACAGACTGGGTGCTGAGCAAAGCCGGTGCCCTGTTTCTCCCCTCTCTCTGCCACTCAGGCTGCTTGGGGCAGGGAGATCTTGGGGAGGGCGAGAAGAGGGCAGGGGCACAGCAAGAGTGCAGGTAGATGGACCCAGTTCCCCTCTTCAAGCCAGGACTCAGTGTCCCCTGACAGCAGGTTCCTAGCACCTGACCTTCAGCCCTGAAACCTGGCAGGGGTGGGGGTGGGGGGCCAGGGGCCTGAAACAAGCACACATGTAACCTGAAGCAGGGCTGATGGAGGCGGAGCCCCCTGCTTTCAGCTCCAGTGTGTTGGTGCCTCTGCACTGCAGCAAGGAACCAGCCTTCCCTGGGGGATGGACTGGAGCCAGGGCCCTGTATTCCTGGGCTGGGGTCTGCCTGCACCCCACGGAGAGGGGCCTTGACGCACTTTGAGGTGCTCTGGTGCTGGATCACTGTGGGCCCCTTTAGTCCACTGGCATGTGAGGACTTGCTCTCTACGTCCCTTGGACCATCACTCCTGCTTCCTGCCAGCCTGGGGGTGGGGATGGGAGGTGTCCGGAAGGGTGTGAGAGTGCCCCCCTCTGCTCCTCAATCTTGAGGTGGGAATTCTGGGAGTCAGGATGAGTGATGTCAGGGACAGAACCAGCCACACTGCACCAATCACACCAATCACACACTCCACACCCGTGCACACCGCAAACCCCTGCAGACACAGCACCAGGCAACCCACTGCAAGTCTACTGGACACACAAAAAACCCGCCGCACACCCACTGCGTGCAGAACAATTTCTACACACCTCGCTGTGCCCAACGTACACTGGAACGGCTGCGATGGCCCACGCTGCGTTGCCCTGTACACGGCAAGCCCCTTGCACAACTCTATGCACTGCACACCTCGCTGTGACCGCCATACAGTGCGCACCCAACTGCTGTCAGTGCACGCTTGTACCCCACTGCGTGTCATATGCATGCTGCTACGCTATAATGTAGCGCACGCGCGCACGGCACACCGAAGCACACCACATCGTGGCACACGCTGCCCACATATGCACGTATGCATACACGTATGTATACACTACACTCACAGTGTACATGCTGCACAGGTTTTGGGGCCTGCAGCAAGCACACCGAAGAGACAGTTCACAGGTGCACGCATGTTCCATGAACACTGCTCAGGCACTGCAGCTCCTGCCACTTGGCTTTGTGGCTTCGGGTGACCCAGAAAGCTGAGGGTGGGGGCACCCAGGAAGGTGGTCCTGGTGGTTCCATAGACCCTCCCATAAGACAAGCCCCGTAGCCTGGCATATGTCCCTGGCCTTAGGTTAGATGCCCCAGGCCCTCATTCCTGACGTTGGCGCGGCCTGACTCAGGCACCACTCTGCCCGCAGGGAAGAGCCCCAGGAGCCATCTGGGTCATCTGGGATGTGGGGCTGGGAGGGGTGCTCGGGGAATCGGGGCTCTAGGCGGGCTGGGTGGCTGTGCTTGGTTCAGAGGCTACAGGCAGCATCCTGAGTGCTCCACGGGGCTCCCCTGAGCTCCCCTTGTCCCCTGCCCCTGTCCTTGCCCAGGAAGGGACTGAGGCAGCGGCAAGGCTCTAGGTGGGGCCCACCTTAGTCTCAGGTTCACCCTCCTTCCTTGCTGTACAGGCTCTGCACATTACTGGAGCCCCAGTAATGGGCTGCGGATGACTGTTTGCGCCGGACTCATGGTCTGTGGTGGACTCATGGTCTGTGGTGGACTCATGGATCCCTGTGGTGACAGGGATCTTGGGGCTTGTTGTGGGGAGGTGCTCAAAAAATGTCCCCTTTTGTTGCTGCTCTTTCCTCATCCACGGGACCGGAAACATAAATCCAACAGACACCCCCACATATGTCTTTTGGGTGGTCAAACTGCTGCTTAGCAACACCCTGGGACCCACTCACAGGCAGCAGACTGGGTGGGGTCCACCACATTCCTGCCAGACACCTCCAGGACTTGGAAACTCCTGGGTCCCGTGGGGTTCCAGGGGCGCACTGTGATCTGACATGGTCTGGTCCCAGTGTCTCCTGAGGGTCCCGTGGGCCTGGCCTGGCACTGCACACAGGAAGTGGGTGGGGAGCCATCTGGCTTCCGGGATCTGGATGGGGACACAGCATTTCTGAGACGGCAGCATAAACCCACAGGCCCCAAATAAAGATGAAATACAGCAGCCGGCGTGGAAAATGAATATCGATGTGGCGCTGCGGAAGTGCAGGGGCCCATTATATGCTAATAAGCGACTGTCTGCGGCTCAGGCTTCGCTCCTGCTCTTCCAGCTGGCCCAACACACTGCTCCTAGGCAGGGCCACTGGGGGGCTCCGAGCCCACTCATGCCCCACACGTGCCCCCTCCCCATGCAGTGAGTCAGAACTGGGCTCGTGTTAGTGGAGCCTAGGGCTCCAAAAAGAGGATCTGGTGAGATGAAGGCCTGGAAGCAAATGTTGTGCGGGAAATAATCCACGCAGTGAAGAGGCACAAGAAGGGGTTCAGGAAATCCAGCGCTCAGGCCAAGAATTGAACCACCCAAGCTTTCTGCTCCTAAGAAGGAAGGACCGCAGCCCAGTGGAAGAAGACTGAAGAATGAGCCCCTGCCTTCCTCAGACCCTTGCTTTTATTGAGAAGAACCAGCCACACCCTAGGGTGGGAGAGGAAGACCAAGTAGGGAGTAAACCCAATATCCCATCACCGGATCACACCCTAGGGTGGAGTACGAATATTGATTAGGGTAAGACCAGTGAACCAACATCTCCCTCTAATTGACTTCATAGAAAAACCAAAATAATTCCCACCTCATGATTCTAAGATGAGGGCAGATGCCTCTAAAGATAAAAGTTGGCAATATTTTGAATAGGTGTGGCAAAAGTTGGTAAAAACATAAAAAAACTTTTTGGCCTAAAAACGGGGTATCCCTATCCACAAAGCATCTGCCTTAGTGCCATCTACATATGCCAGGTACAGTAATTTGTCTAACTCTACAGTCTTTTTTCAAGGTCCCAGGAAAGGTTCTCCTCAAACATAGTTGAGCCGTAAGGTGCTCTTGAGCCTCTCATCCTTTGTAGGAGTGTCCTGTTAGTAGGGGGTCTGTCCCATCCCTCTTCAGGGTTGGAAGAGACTTCAATTACCAGAACTTTTCTGGATATTGAGAGGAGAGACCAGACTGTAGCCAGGTGGTGCAGATCCAGGGTCTGTACTGGGAGATGGTCGATTCCTAAAGTAGGTGCAGAGAACCATGCTGGACCCAAGGTTCAGGGGTAAACGGCTGATGTCCAAGTCAAGTCACTGAGCCAAATGTTCAGAGGGGAAGGCCCCCTGTAGTAAGAAACTATTGAATCCTCATTCCTAATGGATAATAATTCCTCTTAATTTCTAATATTTCCGATTTTAATGCACCTTTCAAAAGAAACAGTGCCATAGGATACTATTATAGCCTAAGGGGAAGATAATAAACTAACAGTTCCTATCCTGGTTCTATCAAAAGTACAAAGACTTTTTAGGTATTATCTACTATTTTCTAAGAATTTCTTACCAGCAAGTCTAAATAAAAAGGTAAAGCATAATATACCATAAAGAGATACACTTAAGAAGTGTACAAAGAGGGTATACATATCCCTTAAGTCTTTTGAGATAGTCTGAGTAGAGTAGATACATTCTGAATCCCAAATGCAGCCCGCAATACAGTCTTGTGGAGTCTGGAAAAATGGCTCACAGAATCCACAGATCAGGAAATGTCCTAGAGATGAGGATCTCTCAAAAGCCAAAACCAGTTGTGAGCAACAGTCTAGGGTGAACTGAAGTGGTAAAAAGTGACCACCGAGAACACCTCATCAACAGCGGTGCGCCTGCCTTCTTCTTTGAGGATGACTCGAAGTTCAAGGACTTAAACAGCAACAGCAGCAGCCAGAGAGATGACGGAGCAAGAGACCTTCAAGTGAGATGAGCCAGAAAGAGGATCATGAGCAGTTCATATGCCAATGGTGCTGCCTGAGTCCCGCTTTCCATGCAGTGGACGGTCTGCAGCAAGTTTGGCTGGGTTGACTTATAGATCCTACAAATGTATTCTGGAGCAGCATGACCACTGTGGCAGCGGTGGCATCATCTTCTTCCCGGGAAAAAGAAATGGCCATATATAAGAAGGAAGGGCTAACTACAATATAAACAGACATTACATATAACACGGATGAACATTAAACTTAAAGGTGACTACCATCCACACACTCACACGTAGACAGACAAAAGGATCAAGACATTGAAAAACTGACCCAAGTAGAATGGGTCAAAGCATTTCATAATATAAAACCGGCTTGTCAGGTGAAAAAGATTTTGACTTCCTTGGAATAATCAACATCGATAGAGGAAAACTTTGCTGAAAAAAGGTTTCATGGTTTAGGACATGTAAAGGACATTCTTAAAACAATCATAATATTTAAGACTAGAATACTATGCCTGCCCCTCATGGGAGCCAGGCCCAAAACCCAGGGGTGGGTGGTGTTGCCCCAGCCAGGCCCAGCCTCCTAGATTCCTGCCTCTAGCAGAGAACAATAGAACATGGCTTATGCATCCCACAATTTTTTGAACAAAAAGAGGCAGTTGTTCGGTTACACCTTATTTTACCCAAAACAAAGATCATTCCTGGTTTCTTTGTATCTATTTGTTTACAACTTGGTTTCACCAAAAACAAAGATTGTCTTTGCCCAGGGGAGACAGAAGCAGGCAGTGAAGGGGAAAGAGTCGAAGACTTTGGGCAGCATTTCAGATGTCTATCTTTCTTCTACTGGAGGTGTCTTTTGCAAGGACCTTGGCGTCCTGACCTGCAGCAGCTTATGGAGGAGACCCCAGCAGCCACCACAGAAGATGGAAGATGCAAGCCCAGTCAACCCACAATGGAGGAGAAGCTGCTTTCAGAACCTCTTGTAACTTTCTCCTAGGCTAATCTCTTGACCTATTTGCATCGGTCACTATATTTCCAGTTAAATTGTGTTTTATCTGTATGAATCTTATTGTTTTGTTCTATGCCCCACTGAAAACAGAAAGTTTGTATATAACTTTAGTGGCTTAATAATATTAGTTTGCACAATTCTGTGGAATGCATAACATGGTTAGATTTTTAAAAGTGCTCAGCTATCCTAGCGAATTTCCCAGTTACTAGGATGTTTTATTGTGTATTATCATGTAGCAACTTATTCTCAAATGATGTCTGCAAAAAATGGTCTAATCCAGGGGTCTCAAACTCATGGCCCGAGGGCCGTGTGGCCCTGCCCTAGAGGAATCTTTTTTTTGTTTTGTTTTGTTTTAGTTGTGTGGGTCACACCCCTCAATGTTCAAGGCTTACACTCAAGGATCACCCGTGCCTCCTGAGGCCTCCAGGTAAATTGAGTTTGAGACCCCTGGTATAATCTCTGTCCACAGAATTCGATGGAAAAGGAACTTGGATGTTATAGACTCAGTGCTCATTAAAAGAATGTTTTAGGGGCTGGAGAGATAGCATGGAGGTAGGGTGTTTGCCTTGCATGCAGAAGGACTGTGGTTCGAATCCTGGCATCCCATCAGGTCCCCCGAGCCTGCCAGGAGTGAATTCTGAGCGTAGAGCCAGGAGGAACCCCTGAGCGCTGCTGGATGTGGCCCAAAACCAAAAAACCAAAAAACCAAACCAAACCAAAACAAAAAAAGAATGTTTTAGCAAACTTGTTTTCAAACTTTATGTATCTGCAGAAATGTTTTTGTGATTTTTGTTTAAGGAAGTTATGGAAAGGAACTCGAATGTTCTAGACTCGTATTACAGTGCTCTGTGTAAGAATGTTTAAGAATTTTCAAATTGGGCCCGGAGAGATAGCACAGCAGCGTTTGCCTTGCAAGCAGCCGATCCAGGACCAAAGGTGGTTGGTTCGAATCCTGGTGTCCCATAGGGTCCCCCGTGCCTGCCAGAAGCTGTTTCTGAGCAGACAGCCAGGAGTAACCCCTGAGCACTGCTGGGTGTGGCCCAAAAAAAAAAAAAAAGAATTTTCAAATTAAGTGTATCTT
Organism: Suncus etruscus; assembly: GCF_024139225.1. Classification (NCBI taxonomy): domain Eukaryota; kingdom Metazoa; phylum Chordata; class Mammalia; order Eulipotyphla; family Soricidae; genus Suncus; species Suncus etruscus. The sequence continues at coordinate 156,287,609 of NC_064852.1, forward strand.
AGAAAGGTTTTAACATTTATGTTCAGAGAAGTCTATGAAAAATGTTGTGAGATGTATAAGACAAAGATATGGAAAAAGCTAACTCTTTTGAGAATGATGTCTATAGTTTAAACTTTGATGCTATTACAGCCAATTTTTGCTGTGCCTAGGCAAAATAACCACTTTTGTAAATTCTGATCTGGAGTTCCTACCTCTAGCAGAGATCAATAGAACATGGCTTATGAACCCCACAATTTTTTGAACAAAAAGGGGCAGTTGTTGGGTTACACCTTATTTTACTCAAAACAAAGATCATTCTTGGTTTCTTTGGTATCTGCTTGTTTACAACTTTGTTTTTTTTTTTTTTTTTTTTGGTTTTTGGGCCACACCCATTTGACGCTCAGGGGTTACTCCTGGCTATGCGCTCAGAAATCGCCCCTGGCTTGGGGGGACCATATGGGATGCCAGGGGATCGAACCGCGGTCCGTTCCTTGGCTAGCGCTTGAAAGGCAGACACCTTACCTCTAGTGCCACCTTCCCGGCCCTACACTTGGTTTTTATGCAAAACAAAAAACAAAACAAAACAAAACAAAGATTTTATATGTTAACCTGGGTGGAACAGGCTCAGGATAGCTGTCCCATCTTGGGGTGGCCTCCATAAAAATGGTAGTTCTGGCAGGGAGCAGGAGACTTGGTTTGGATGATTTCATGCACAGCCCTGATTCAGACTCATTCACCTGGGCTTGGCAATAAAGTGTGTGGGGTGATTTTACAGGATAGGGTTCATCTGGGCAAAGAAGGGGGCAGGGATGGGTGGGTATGAGTGTGGGGCGTAGGGGCAGGGGTGGGTGGGGATTCGAGGGACACAGAAGTGAGGCAGGGGTGGGAGTTTTGGGGAGACCTGGGTGGTCACAACTTCATTCCTTTCAGCAGAATTCTTTCTTCCCAGAGGACATTTCTCTTCTAAATACCATTGAGCCCAATTCTGAGCTAGGACAGCAAGGAAAGAACAGAACCCTTTCCCACAGCCCAGTCTTACTTTCACTCACATGCTCACACTCATTCACTCATTCACGCTCATTGACTGAGTTTAACTGAGAATAAGGGGCTGTCTGGCCTGGCGGGATTCACTGCTGCCCTTGAGGCTTCAGCCCGCCCTGTCTCCCACGGTCTCTGGCTTCCTTCTTGTACAGACTCATCTAGTTTATAAAGCCAAGGCAACCAGTCACGTTGTGTTGGATTAACTGAGTCCTACCCTACTCACTGTACATTCTCCACCAGGGTGTGATTTGGTGTTGCATTATTGGGTTCCTTCCACCTTACTCAGTGTCTGTTCTCCAGCCTGGGTGTTGTGAGGCACCCCTTCCTCCAATGCCCTAAGCTTTCTATTGAGATGTTGGTCTCACCTGGATGGTCAGACCCACCCATACCTGGGAGGGATCTGTGGTTTGGAATAGAGAATAAAGGTTGCTGGCTGGGGAGAAGGAGGGAGAAGCAGGAAGGATGGAGAGCAGCCGAAAGGGAGACAGCTCCTGAGAGAAAGAGAAGAGTTGGGCAGACATGGTGCAGTCTGCACATGGCGGATAGGGCCATGGAATGAACTGAGCTGTTGCTGACGAGATTTTGACTGACTGCTTGTGATTGTTTCTCTGCTATTATCCTGCCTTTTCAGTCCCGCTGGCCGAAGGGGCTACAGGTACCATGCCTTTTACCCACTTTTGGGAGCAGAAGGCTTGTGTTTTGGTGTTCTGAACCCATTTTTACCCCTTTCACTGTGTGGAGTATTCCCTGCATTGGCGTTTGCTTTCAGACCTGCATCTCTCCAGGTCCTGGTTTTGGAGCCTGAGGTTTCCATCACAATGGTGGACTGAGGGCTACTTGCTCACTGCTATGTCCTGCCTCCTAAACTGCCTGGTCGCTCTGCTGGAGGCAAACACCAGGCTTCTTGTTTCTGTCCTCCACCACTGTCCCTCTGCACTACACCACGTAGGCTGCTTTCCCCAAACCTTAAAACCTGGCCAAGGGCACTGCTGCAGCCTGAGGAGCACTCAGTGTGGAGCTCAGCAGTACCCACCCCTCCCTCCACCTTCTAGCACACCCCGTCCAGTCTAGTGTGCCGCACACTGAGCTTGTCTCAGCATGGAGCTGTCACATTGAACCTGTGACACTGGGGGTCCTTCTGGGGCCTTTGCCGATGGACACTTTGAGGCAGCCTGTGACTGAGGGTGAGCCCTGGAGTAGGACAGCAGGGGTTCCAGCAGTCACCGGGCTCTGGGGGACAGGCTGCCACCTGGTTGCTGATGGGAGGCAGGAGTGTTGTGTTGGTCCTCCAGGGTTGCTTGGCAGGAGGAAGCCCAGGCCGGCACTTCTTCGTCTGCGTCTTTCTTTACAGAAGAGACAGGGTCCCGTGGGCTACGCACACCCAGAGCTATAAATCAGGATCATTTCCCCGTCACGTGGTAAGGAGGCTCGTATTTTCTCCGTAAACATTTTCAAGCAGCGTGAGCTCTTAAAGAAAGATGCTGTGGTGCTCCCCGTGGCGGGAGAGACAAACTCTGCTGTCCCACATGCCCTGCCAGTGCCTCCCCTCCCTGTCCACAGCCAAGAGCTCCCTCAGTGCTACTGGGGTCACTGGAGCAATGCTTTGGGGCTGGGTCTTAGTGCACCTGTGCAGGGCCCTCACTTCTGCTTGGGAGCTGCAGCCCTAGTTCGTTCCCAAAGTGACGTTCAGGACCGTTCTGACATCTGAGAGATCCCCGAGCACTTTTTATGCAACTCCTCTTGTCCTTGCAGTTTGGGGTGCGAGGAAACCAGGTCTTCCTGTGGCTGCTGTGCCTGATTGTTCCCAGCGCTCGTCTCTGACGTTGGCCGGTGCGTGTTGGTCTTTCTTCTCATCTGGTGTGACTGTCCACACCTGCAGGCTTGATGGGCCAGGACCCCTGCTGGCCTGGACCCCTGTTTGGACAGTGCTGGTGGCCAGCAGCAAGGGCTGGAGCTGTGATTGCTCCACTCCTAAGTCCTGAGCTGGATTTCTTACATTCTTCCGCCATCTCTGGCCACCCGGCATGTGGAACCTGGGGCAGGACAGTGGGAGGCCCACTGTGGCCATAATAGGGGTCAGCGTTGCCCAAGGTGGCTGGCTGAGCCCCCTGCTCTCTGCCTTTGGTGCTCGGCTTCTTCATCTTTCCCCCCCTTGTCTCAGAACTGCCAGGCCTGTGAACCCTGGCCCTGGGGTGGGGAGCAGCTTACATGTCCCAGGGCAGCCTCCAGTTTCGAGCCGCACGTTACTCAGGGCCAAAGCTCCCTTCGAAGGATCAGAAAAGGCCAAACTCTGCCTCCGGCCTTTCACTACTCTCGACCTGCCGCTGGCTTCTAATGCAGAAGAAATTCCATGTTTATTCTGCCTCTGTAGATGTAGATGATGATGTCTTTGAATGCCCAAACCAGAATTCTTAGCGATAGGATTGTGGTGCTATTTAGATATTTGTCTTCCCTCACTGCCTCTGGACCCCAGGGTGGAACCCTCCAGGACACAGAGTAAAATCACACGTTTTAAATCACCCTTCAGGATCCTGGTCTAGTTGATATGCGGCCAATTCAATAGACATTCCGGTTCATTGGTCCCGTCTTGCTTTTAATTTTGGAGATGGGTTTGCCCAGAGTGCTGGCGGCACTCTGGAGGAATGATAAGGTGTGACCAGAGTGAGGACACTCGTAAGCCTGACTGCTGTCCCACGGTCTCAGAGCATACCGGGGTCTGTGATGCTCTCCCTGTCAGGGCATCCTTGGGCACTGAGCTGGTCTTTCTGGGTGGGGAGGAGTGAGGGGCTGCTGGGTAGGACTTGGGTTGCTGAGGCGGCCTGAGGACTCCCATGTGTTGGGGAATGCCAGGCAGGCCTGGGCTGCAGGACCGGGGCCAAAGTCCCTTTGGGGGACCCCATTGGCTTCTCAGCTGGCAGGGAGAGAAGAATTGAGAAGCCAGCCCCAGGGGTTCGCCCCACACCTGCAGCCTCACTGTTCCTGTGTGCAAACACCCCATTACATCTGATTACAAACCATTAGTGCAATTAGGTTAGGCCCGTGCGCGGGGCCCACAGCCAGCTGCGCAGGGGCCTGGCATGGAATAGCAAAGAGCTTCCCGCCAGGCGGCCAGCTTAGGCCGTTGAGAAGCCAGGCCCAGCTGAGGGGGCCAGGGGACCACTGAGCCTTCTGGGTGACTGTGATCCTGGAAAAGGGCTCCTGGGGAGTGAGATGTGCTGCTCATGGGATTGCTGGGCACAGGCCTGGCTCTTGCAGCCCACGGCAGGGCTCTGAGACTCATGGTGGCCTGCCAGGCCCAAGACTGCCCGCCCAGCTGAGGGCACAGTGGGAATGAACAGGCTCGGTGTCTGCCTACCTTCTGACCACTGTCTGCCCATTGCTGCCCACCGCCACTGCGTTATGTGCTTGGTTGGTCCCAAGCCCCTCTCCCCGCCATCGCTTTCATCTGCACCTGTAGTTGTAGTTGCCTTTGAAGCTGCAATGCTTCGTACCTTCTGGCCCTGTAGCGCCGGGCGCTGCCCTTGTCAGAGGGACCCCACTCGACACTGCCTGACCCCTCTGCCTTCAAAGGACTGAAGTCTCGGTACATACAGGCAGGCGGAAGAAAGGAGGCCGCAGGCGGTATGTTCCAGAGTCAGAAAGCCTGCAGCTAGGCTGGGGGTTCCTCCCAGCAGTGCCTCCCCCACCCCCCAGAATTTAAACCTTTCTAAGACACTCGTTGCTTCTGCACACACGTAGCCCTCAGCTGGTCTCTGGCTGGTTCCATCAAGCTGTGCTCACTGGGTGCCTGGAGCTCACCGCACAGAGTGGGTCTGGGAGTGAAGGAAAATACACTTGCGGTCCGAGGCAACAGGTGTGGCCCCGAGAGACTCCGGCTGAGGGGCTGCCCCTCCCTGGAAATTCTTTGATGGCTGTTTCCAGGTTGGGCACCTGGGGCTTGGCACGTTCCACTCATCCACGCCCAGAGAGAGCATAGTGGCTATGAGAGACGTGCCTGTGTGGGTTGGACTCCCTGACGCCATAGTCCCAAGCTGTTCAGCTGGAGGAGGCACACACAGCCCAGGCCACACGTGTCCAGCCCATGGCCCTCCACTTCCCTCGTAGCCAGGAATCTAACGACAAGCATCGGCGCCTACCCATGCTGAGAGACACCAAAGAGTAGATGAGTCTGAGGGACCCCCAACATGTGGGTGAGTCTTCAGGCTCAAAGCCTGCACCCATTCCAGGAGCCCCGCTTCTAAGCTGCCCTTGGAAGCTGCGGGTAGCCCTGTCTGTGCGTGTCTGTGCCGCATACTTGGGTGACCCCGTGGCTCCCCCTGCCACATGGAAGCTGGTGGCGGGGGTCTCATTGTGGCTTTGAGCGGGGGTGGGTACCAAGAACATTTTCAGTGCTGAACGCTGCTTCTGGGGACTCCCAGGTCCTGTGCCGAGGGGTCCCCGTTATGCCTCATGTCAGTGGGGGACAGGAGTGGCCTGGCGGGCCGAGTGGCGTGTGGAGTGGTCCTAGAGGTGACTGGGTCATTACCTGCCCCAGAGGCTGCCTGGTTCATGGCCAACAGGAACATCTCCCTGCCTCCTCCTTCCTCCTCCCTCCTCCTCCTCCTCCTCCTCTTCTTTTCTCCTTCCTCCTGATTTCTCCTTCCTCCTTCCTCCTCCCTCCTGGCTCCTCCCTCCTGGCTCCTCTCTCCTGCCTACTTCCTCCTCCCTCCTTTCTCCTTCTTCCTTGCTCTCCCTCTTCCCTCCTCCGCGTCACCACGGAACTCCAGGTCTGTCTCAGAGCCAGAAAACCCAGCTGTAGGAGTCAGTAGGGCTCCACATGGGCAGATGCCGCCCCTCCCGGTCCCTGAATCCCCAGGAGATGAGCAGGCGGGGCCGTGATTGCAAGGCCCAGGGCCCCATCCCTGCCGAGAGTCTCAGTTCCAGAACATTCCACATTGTCCCTGAGAGCTAGAAGGGGGTCAGAAAACAGGGTTTCTGACACACATGAGGCTGGTCCAAGCTCTTGCAGACTCCCCACTGGCTGATAGTGGGCCAGCGGCCTCAGCCTGGACGTGGCTGGACATGGTGCCTGTAGGGGTCGGGTTGGAGCTCAGCAAGGGAACATTATCCTTCCTTCCCCCCCGCCCCCAACGGCCACCACGCTGCTCCCTCTCTGCCCCCTGGGGCCTTCTATCTCAGCCCCCACATCTGCTGACCTTGAATCAGGCTGGAAGCTGATGCGAGAGACTCAGTTTCTAAAATTGAACCAAGCATCCAGACAGCTGGTGATTAACTCGGCGAGGGGCACCGCTCAGACCAGCAGCAGGAAGGCGCGTCCCCGTGAGATTTCTGTGAGCTTGGCTGTGGGGGCGGCAGGAACGTGAGCAGAGGTGGGCACTGAGCTACATGCTTCTGCACACGTGGGTCCCACACTGTGGCCATGGGAACAGGAGCATGGGGCCATCCATGTCCCCTTCCTGTCCAGCCAGGGTTGATGCTGTTTATAGGAACTCAGATGGGGGCCACCTTCAGGCACAGCAGCAGGCAGGGCCAGGGGCCCACCGTGACCGGATGGCCCTGGGCATTCCCTGGCTGCCCTCTGGCCGCCCCCTGGAGGGCCCTAAGCACCAGTCAGCACCAGGGTCTGAGAGTAGGTACCTACCCCAAATTGACAGACACTAGCTCTATCTACCCCTGCCCCTGCTGTGTGGCCTCACAGTGGGGTCGATATCCTCCTTGGGATCTAGGGGCTTTGGGAAAAGGAGGGTGGGTGGCTCTAGCGAGTGTCCTGTTTGCTGCCCCCCTTCCCTTCTTCGTATTTGCTGCAGAGCGCGTGCTGTGTTTCTTTATTAAAACGGTTCATCAGCGGGAAATGCTGACCAGAGGGAGCTGGCGTGGAGTGGCATCTGAGGGGGGACGGAAGAGTCCTATGGGGGGCATACTGCTCCTTTCGGCCTTACTTACTGCACCTGCTGTCTCCTGGCCTCAGTTTCCCCATGGTGCCAGTCCTGTAGAAGTCATTGAGCCAGCACAGAACTTCCTGGAATAATACAAGGCACCACTCCAACACTGCCTCTCCTTCAATAGTTTGAGACAGGGTTTAAGGCAGGGGAGGAAACTTTCTGCATCAGCAGAGGCGAAAACTCCAGGATGGGGCCCCAGAACTCATTCTTGCTCACACAGCAAGTGAGGGATGGAGCTTTGGGCCCAGACATGCCCCCAAGCCAGTGTGGCAAGTGGCCATACAGTTCTGGATCACTCGTGTCTCTGCCAGTGTTTGTCCTCATCATCACTGTAGGAGGTCACAGGACTCAATTCAAGACCTTGGCTAGCACAGAAGGTCAGACAGAAGCATCTCTAGCTCACTGTGACTGGCTCCCTCTGCTTCCTGGCCTCTACTGCCATGAGCATTCTTGCTCTTGCTGGTTCACACTGACAGGATCTGTCCTCTAGACTTTCAACATTGACCAACTGGGGACAGGGGTGGGGCCCAGCTTCCAGCCCTCTTGCTGGTTCACACTGACAGGATCTGTCCTCTAGACTTTCAACATTGACCAATTGGGGACAGGGGTGGGGCCCAGCTTCCAGCCCTCGTTTGCAGACTCACCCTTGCAGGAGATGGCATATTTCAAATAGGTGCCCTGGTGAGTCACAGGATTTCCAAATCATCCTGCCTAGAGCTGAAGTGTCCTGCAGGCGAGGGGCTGAGCTGGCCCTGGCCATGGTTCCCAGATGCAGCCCACACTGGGACGAGCCTTAGAGATCTTCAGACTATGGTGGAAGAGTGAGACAGCCCAAAGTCCAGGCAAAGTGAGCCCAGAGGGATGGTTGTCATACCACCGTTATCATTGACGCCAGTGTGAGCCGTCTCATTGGCATCAATATCCCGGCAGCAATGGCGGCACAGTTTCTGTCCTCAGCAGCACCATGACAACTGTCAACAACAACCTTCTCAATGGCATCATCACCCTAAGCAACACCATCAGAGGCAGCAACAACCTTAAAGCCACAGCAGTGGTGACAACAGTCATGGCCAGCTGTCGGGCTCAAGGCTGTGCCTCAGTGGTCTCATGTTTGTCCCCAGATGGAGTCTGTTACTGTTCCCAATACACAGACAAGGGCTCATAAAGTGAGCATGTGCACTCAATGTGGGCACAACTACATGGTTAGGACCCAGCAGGGGCTGGATCCAGACAGCCCATATCCACAGCAATGGTCACTTGTTGATTAAAATATAAAATATAAAGTCCACATGTTGGGTGAGTCCTCCCCAAGCACGGTGCCTCTAGCCCCTTCGGCCAGCAGGTCTGAAGATGCAGGGTAACAGCGGATAAATAATTCACAAGCAGTTAAAGTTTCATTCGAGTCAGCTCCCTTTATTTCTCATGGCTTTTCTCTGCAGTCTTGCTGCCATCTGCTTTCTTTGCCAAGCTCTCCCTGACCTGTGCTCCCAAGCCATGTCTTTCTTCCTTTTGCTTCTTCTCTCTCCTAGCTTTCCCCAGCCAGACTTTTTTTTCTTTATTTAAAACAGCCCACCCCATCCTAGGTGTGGTCGGGTCTGATCATCCAGGTGGCATTGATATCTCAAAGGAAAGCTTAGGTAAAGGGACATTGGAGGAAGGTTTACAATTCCACCTTTTCTGTTTTAAACAAAACAACATAAAAAAGTTACAAAACTTTTGTTCTCTTGTTCTCCGCCAGAGGTGGGAACTCCATTTCAGAAGTTAAAGCATCAAAGTTTAAATTGTATACAATTCTTCTCAGAACCATCAGCCCTTTCCACATCTTATACATATCACAAAATTTCAAAGACTTTTCTGAACATAAACATTAGAACCTTTCTGCAGATACACATAATTTGAAAATTTTTAGCATTATATATTATACCAAGTTAATAAGTCTACAACATATGAGTTCCTTTCCATAAATTTCTCTAAACAAAACCACAAACACATTTTCTGCAGATAATAGTTTGAAAATAAGTTGCTGGGGCTGGAGAGATAGCATAGAGGTAAGGCATTTGCCTTGCATGCAGAAGGACGGTGGTTCAAATCCCAGTATCCCACACGGTCCCCCGAGCTTGCCAGGAGCAATTTCTGAGCGTGGAGCCAGGAGTAACTCCTGAGCGCTGCTGGCTGTGACCCAAAAACCAAAAACTAAACCCTCCCCCCCAAAAAACTAGTTGCTACATAAGAGACACAATAAAACATCATCCCAATTGGGAAACAAATTGTTAAAACTAACAACATTATGTATTTACACAGAATTGTGCAAACTAATATTTAACTACTAAAGTTAGGCACAAATTTTCTGCTTGCAGTGGGGCTTAGAACAAAACAGTAAGATCCACACAGATAAAACACATTTTAACCAGCAAGATAATGACTGATGCAAATAGGGTCAAGAGATAAACCTGAAACCAAGTTAAGATGCAGGAGGTTCTGAAAAAATGTTTCTCCTCAGTTGAGCCTTGGCTTCTTCATTTCCACCTTCTTCTGCGTAAGGCTGCCGAGGTCACCTGGGATGGAAAGGCCTTCAGTTCTAGAGCTGGAATCTGGATGGGGGACCTGCTCATCTGCCTGCTGCTGGTCCCCTTCCAAAGAAGCTTTCTTTTTGTCTTCTTCCCAATCAGTACCTCTATAAGTTTAAGGGGCAGATGTGCTCCCACAAAGCACCTTTGTTAGAAGAAAGGTAGGGGGCCTCGGTCTCTGGGGGGACTATTCAGAATCTTCATTTTTCTCCCCTTCCCTGCTTGCTTCTATCCTGCCTGATAGGGTCTCCTTCATGTTTAAAACACGTGCCACATATGTCAATGTTCGGGCTCTACATTCTCAGTCTGGTTCAAGAAGGCCATGATTCTCCTCCGGAGGCACTCACCATCCTTGGGATCTTCTCTGGTTCTCGGGCCCTGTGTCCCTGTTCAAGTGCCAGTTGTTGAATAAAACTAAAATTAGATAGAGATCCATGTGTTGGGTGAGTCCTCTCCCAACATGGCACCTCTAGCCCTTCAGTTAGTGGGTCTGAAGATGCAGACAACAGAGAAATAATTCACAAGTCATCAATTCAAGTTTAATCAGAGTCAGCTTGCTTTCATTCCGTGGCCTTTCTTGCCATGTGCAGCTTCTGCACCATGTCTGCCCAACTCATGTCTTTCTCTCCCAAACTCTGACCCTAGACCCCCAGGCAGACTCCTTTATAAGGAGTATAATAAATATACAGAACTCTATCTGCAGAAATATTCTTGTGATTTTATTTAGAGTTTATGAAAAGGAACTCGGATATTCTAAGCTTATTAACTAGTGCTTGGTGTAATCATGATAAGAATTTTCAAATTAAGTGTATCTGCAGAAAGGTTCTAATGTTTATGTTCAGAGAAGTCTTTGAAATTTTGTGGTATGTAGAAGGCGCTGAAAAGGCTGATTGTTTAGAGAAGAATTGTATACAATTTAAACTTTAATGCTTTAACTTCTGATATAGAGTTCACACCTCTGGTGGAGAATAGGAGAACAAAAGTTTGGTAACTTTTTATGTTGTTTTGTTTAAAACAGAAAAGGTGGAATTGTAACCCTTCCTCCAATGCCCTTTTACCTGAACTTTCTTTTGAGATATTAATCCCACCTGAATGATCAGACCCACCCACACCTGGGCTGGGGCAGGCGGTTTTAAAATAAAGAATAAAAAAGTGCTGCCTTGGAGGGGGCGCGAGCTTATAAAGAGAGATGGAATAGGCAGCACAGGGAGAGCTTGGCAAAAACGAGCAAATGGCAGAGGGACTCACGGCAGAGAAAAGCCTGAGAAATAAAGGGAACTGACTTCGATGAGACTAACTGCTTGTGAATCATTTCTCTGCTGTTATCTTGCATCATCAGACCCTTCTGCCCGAGGGATGAGAAACACGGTGCCTGGGGTGGCCTCACCCGACTCGTAGACTTTATATTTTATATTTTAATTCTACGCACTCATGGACAGAAACTTTTAGAACTTCCCAACTCCCACATCCCCCAGCAAGTGTGTGGAGGACTAGCCAGGGCCAACAAGGGAGCTGATGTGTTGGAGATGGAATCAGTTGCAAGCACAGCTCTGATTCTAGCTCTAGGAAAGACGCCTCTGTGGCAGGAAAAAGGGACACTTGCCCCCTCAAGCCCTTGAATGTCACAGAGTGAGGGGAGGGCCTGCAGCCAGTCTTGTCCTGGGCGTGCCCCTCTCGCAGCCACGATGACCTTTTGAGCAGAGAAGACCTTCACCCCCAACTCCCTCGGTGCTAAATCGAGTTCCAGAATCCTAGTGACCACTCAGGGGTTTCCTGATGATTCAACAAACCAGTCGTCACAGAGAGAGGTGCTGGGAGTGTGGAAATTCTGCCTTGGGACAGAGAAGGGCAAGGGCAGTTGGGTCTCTCCTGAGCACTTTACAGGACTGTAATTTTATTGATTCTCCTTTTTTTTTTTTTTTTTACTACTTTTATTTTATTTATTTATTTTTTTGTAAACAGAGTGGTACTCAGGGCTTTCAACTCCTGACTCTGCATTCAGGAGTCACCTCTGATAGGCTCAGGAAATCCTGTGGGATGTCAGGGAGTGAACTCCGATTGGTCGAATGCAAGGCAAACGACCTCCCTGCTGTGTTACTGCTCTGCCCTCTACTTTCATTTTAACTGACATCAGCTCTTATATTTATAATGTCCTTTCTTCATGTGTTTGATTTGTATTTTCTTCATAACTTCTTCAGGTGAGAACTTGATTCTTGTTTGGATACTCTCCTTTTTCTTTGTCTTTTTTTAAAATATTTTATTTAAACACCTTGATTACAAACATGATTGTGGTTGGGTTTCAGTCATGTAAAGAACACCCCTCCCCATCACCAGTGGCACACTCTCCTTTTTCACCTAATGCAACTGAGCTAGTTTTCTCTTAGTGCTGCTTTAGCCAGTGTCCACAGATTTGGATAGGTTGTATTTTCATTTGTATGTGTTTTAAATGTGTAAAAAAAACTTCCCTTAAAACTTTCGGATGCAGGGAATAAGTAGTTTTCAGGCATTTGGAAATGTTTTTTTCCTGTCATGTTTTTGTTTCTTTGGGACTAATTTGTTTCCATTGTGTCAGAGAACAGACGGCTATGATTTCAATCATTTTAGTTTGTTGAGGTTTGTTTCGTAATATAGAGTATGTTCTATCTTGGTATAGAATATGTGGAAACAAGGCGCATCTTCTTTTGACGGAGCCATTGCTAGGAATATTGATACCATGCTGGTTGAGGGGCTTGACTCATCTCTGCCTATTCCTTTTCCCTCCTTCGCCTCATTCTTTTGTTAGAATGACAGTATTGCAGCCTCAATCACCAGAGATTTGTCTGTTTCCCCTTTCAGCTCTCTCTTTTCACTGTATATTTTGTTGCTTCATTGCAGAGCATAAACATTTAGAATTGCTATTTATTTATTTTTTGCACATGACATTACCATAAGCACTTCTGCTTGATTTTGATGTATGTGAGCATCATACATTTCCCCATCCTTTTGCTGCAGTCATATTTGAAGTGAATTTCTGTAGTTCCCATATATTGGATTTGCTGATAATCCACTCTGCTAATATATGTCTTTCAACTGGTATATTTTGACAATTGATGCCTAATGTAATTAACGATATGCAGGACTGCTTTTGGGATGCTGTTTTATTTATTCCATTTGCACTCTCTGATTTTTCACCCTCTTTCTCTTTTATTTCTTCTGCTTTCCCCTGGGTTATGTGCAGAGAATTGGTAGATCTCCACTGTGATTTATCTATAGTGGTTTTGGATTTGTTTCTTGTATGATGCAATTTTAGTGAGTGAATGATATAATTACTGTTATACATGCATAAGTTGTCACATTGTAGTGGTGCCATTATTTTATCAGTTTGAGTGAAGTGTAGAAGACTTCCTTTTATATATCATTACCTTTCCTTGTTTATATATAGCAATTTAAAGTAGCTTCTTATATTAATTTCAAATCTCAGAGTGTCATAATATTTTTTCCACTATCAAACATCATTTTGGAAATTTAGGAGAAGGACAAGGTATTACATCTGGCAGTATTTTTCCTCTTGCTGTTGTTATTCTTCCTTCTAGATGTTCCACAATTTCTTATTTTTCCTCTTTTGTCTGAGAGCTACTTTTATTCATTCTCTGAGATCAGCTTTGCTCAAAAGACAAACCTGTTCTCCCCACCTCAGAAGGTCTTGGTCAATTTTCTTCCTTGAAGATGCTTTTGCTGGATAGATAAATCTGGGTTGGGAGTTACTTTATTTCAGTATTTGAAGAATATCATGTTATTCCCTCCAGCTTCTCTTGGGGAGAAGTTCATTGTGGTATGGATAGTTTCCATCTTTCTTGGCCTCCTTTGACTATTTGTAAGACTGTATCTTTTCCCTTTTACTTTTTTTAAAAAATAAAATATTTAATTGAGTCACTTTGAGACACAGTTACAAAGTTATTCATGATTGAGTTTCAGTTCTATAGTGTTCAGTATCCTTCCTGAGTGCTCATTTCCAGCCATCAATGTCCCTGATTATCCTCTCCCAACCCTCTCCCTGCCTGCCTTTGTGGCAGACATTTCTCTCTCTGACTCTCTCTCTGACTCTCTCTCTCTCTGACTCTGTCTCTCCCTCTCTCTCTTCAAGACACTGGTTTGCACTATTGTTACTAAGGGGGGATCTTGCATATCACATTCCCTCCCTTCCGTACCCAATTTCTATCTAGAGTGACTATTTCCAACTCTCATTGCCATGGTGGTCCCTTCTCTACCCTCATTGTACTCCCACACTTTTTTTTTTACAAGGTTCGGGGGAATCTGAGATTTAACTTTGATGTGTCAGTATGTGTATTTTTGCCTTTTCCTGTCTGCAACTCCCTCATCTTTTGATGAGGTTAAGTCTGTTAAGTCCTGTCTTGCCTGATTCAGGAAGGTCTGGTCCACTGTCTCTCTTCTGTCCCACCTTTCTCTCTTTCTGCTCTTGGGACTCTGATGACATAAATTTTTGTTGAGAACGCCAGTCCCCTCTTCGACTCTGTTCCAGCCTCAAGCCCATTTTCCTATGCTCTCGTGGTGGGTCGTTTCTCTCATGGTGGGTCGTAGCTCTCTGTGTAAGTTTGTGGATTCTTCCCTTCATTATGCTGTTGAGCTCAGCCTTGAGTGGAGTTATTTTTCCTAATGGATTCTCCAGTTCTAGCACCTTAACTTAGCTTCTTTTTGGCATCTATTTCACTGCTGACACTATTAATTTTCTCACTTGTTACGAGTTGTTTGAAATTTTACATGGGGAAGTTTTGTGAAGGCGACTCTATCTCTTGTCCAGGTACGTCTGAAGTGGTTGTCATCTCTGTGCTGGTCTAGGTTGGTTGTCCTTTGTCATTCTGATTGAGCTCTTTCTGTGTCTCAGCATGACACACTTTTTGAATAAGATGTGGTGGTCTGGGTGTGAGCTCAGAGATTCTGGGTCTTACCCTGGCTCTGAGCTGCTGTTGGGGAATGAGTCTCACTCTGTCTTGCCAGGATTCTCACCCACATGTGGCTGTCTTACCTGGGATGAGGAGGAAGAACATGTCAAATAGAACTGTTACCCTGATGGGCACAACCCAACCGAGGGGTCTCCCAGCACTCTGCCGAAACCAAAGTAGAGGGCATAGATTTCTGACCTCTTGGCCCTGGGGAGAATGAGGAAAATGTGGGACATGAAAGTGAAGCAGGGATGCAGAGTCCCTTCGAAAGGTGAGAGGGAACATCCTGAGGTCACAGGAAAGGAGAGGAGGAGAGGCAGAGTGGGGGATCTGGGCTCCTCCATCCTCTGCTCTTGTCAGCCAGAGGCACCAGCTCAGAGCCCCGAAGTTGCCTGCACATGGGGGTCTTAACCTTCTGCAGCCCTCACTCAGCATCTCTTGCTCTCAGGCCTGAATGTGCCTGCTTGCTTGTGGTCTCTGTGGCTGGGAGTTGATGGCTTTGGCAGCAGTCCTGAAGAGGTTCCCCCCCACCCAGACTCAAGGTTCCTGAGTGGGACCCTCTCCTACGAGCCTCCACCTGCTGCAGTAGGAGGGAATGAGCTAAGATGGTCTTGCATGATCCTTGGCCCTGGAAGCCTCCAGAATGCCTCTCACCCATGGACAGTGGTCATGAGTAGGTCTCCTGGGTCAGGAGAGTAGGATGGTGGGTGCTCCTGAGAGCACCATAAGGAGCACTGTTCCTTGTTCATTTCTTTCTTCCACCCGCAAGGGGACAGTGGGCTTTCTTCTTCATCATTCTCCACCATCACCAGTTACTGCATTGACCACCATTACCATCGTCGTCAGCACCATCTCATGACTATCGTCTCACCATCATCTTCTTCTTCATCTCCATCATCATTATTATCATAGCACCCATCTCATCACCATTGTTGGGGCTGGAGCAATAGCACAGCAGGGAGACTGTCTACCTTACATGTGGCCAGTCCATGTTCTGCCCCCATCATCCTATGTGGTCCCCAAGCCTGCCAGGAGTAATTTCCAAGCTTGGAGCTAGGAGTCACCCTTGAGTGCTGCTGGGTGTGTTTCCCTCCAAAATAAGCAAACATCACGATTGTCTTCACCACCATCACTGCTACATCATCATTATTTCCATCCAATCACTGTCAGCATCATTGTTATCAGCACCGTCTCATCACCATCATTTCATCGTCATCACTGGCACCCCACTCTCCCATCATCATTTTCGACATCACCATCAACAATAATACACATTTTTTTTTTGTTTTTTGTTTTTGGGCCACACCCGGCATTGCTCAGGGGTCACTCCTGGCTGTCTGCTCAGAAATAGCTCCTGGCAGGCACGGGGGACCCTATGGGACACCGGGATTCGAACCAACCACCTTGGGTCCTGGATCGGCTGCTTGCAAGGCAAACGCCGCTGTGCTATCTCTCTGGGCCCAATAATACACATTTTGAGCACTTACAGAATTCTCCTCTCCCCAATCCTATCAGGAAGGAAACATTGTCTTGACAGTTCTTTGTTTGGGGGACACACCCAGCAATGTCCAGGTCTCACTCTTGGCTCTGGGCTCAGGGGACCTTTGGGCGATGGAACCCGGGTCAGCTGTGTGCAAGGAAGTGCCCTCCCTTGCTGCACTATGGCTCTGGCCGACCTTTTCTGATGAGGAAATTCAAACTCAGAGAGGATGAATACGTTTCCTGATCTCACTCAGCTGGCGGCTGGCAGACCTAGGTCTAAGCTCTAGTTTCCAGGATCCCAAGGACCTGGGAGCAGTCACCGAGGTCACGAGTAGACATCAGAGGGTGACTGTAACCACCCTCTGATTTGTGAACTCTATTCAGTGGTTCCACACTCACCAGGTCCCACTTTCTGAGGCCCATGCCAACACTCAGATGTACTGGAAAGAGGTAGGACAAGGACCGGCAGGACCCCCTCAGCCTCCTCTGTCCTGCACATCCCCCCTTCTTGTTCCTACCCACGCCACTCACCCACTCACTGCCACTCAGATTCGAGCCCCTGCCAGTTGCTCTGCTGCAGCACTGAGCTGGTCTCTGGGTCCTAGATGAGGATGGACCCAAGAGTGTGGATGAGCTCTGATGAAGAAAGGGCCCTTCCAGGTCCCCCTTCCCAGGGCCTTGGGGGGGACACTTAGGACATCCTGAGGCCAGATAGACCCACACAGCAGCATCTCCATCTCTGCCGGATGCAGGACAATCAGGTAAGGGCCTGTTCTGGGCTTTCTGTGGCTTCTGGCCCACGGGGCAGTTGGGCCTGCCAGGTCCCACTCTGGCCAAGTGTATGCTCACCAGTGACTATCTGGCCTGCGGCTGCCCCTTGCCCTCACCACAGGGGCTACTTGAAAAGGGCCAGGACCTCCCTCTCATCCACTGCTGTAGCCTCAGATCCTTCCTGTCCTGTTACCTGGGGCTCCAGGGAGACCAGAAGGTTCTGGAGGCCGCCAGAGGGGCCTATGAATATTTCATGGCGAGATTCCTGAGCAGTGGCTTCCCTGCCAGCTCCACAGATGCCTTCCTGCCAGTGACACATCTTCGCTGTCCCTGTTGTCAACAGCCCGAGGAGGTGCCAAGGAGCCCTTCACCCAAGCAGCGGGAGAGAAAATAGCTGACATTTGTCCCACGAGCCCGCTTGAAGCCCTGCAGCCTTGCCCAGATCTCGCCAGGCTGAGCTCGAGCCGGCCTTGCCCCTTCTGTCTCTCCCCAGTCCTGGTTTTTCCAGGAGCGTCTCATGGGCCCTGAACCCAAGTCCTCCAGAAGCCCTCAGATGGGCGGGGGCCTGGCTCTTGACTCTTGTTCCGTGCTCTGAGCAGCATCCAGGAAACTGGCTCTGAGCCTCAGTTCCTCCTTTCTGCAAAGAGTCACCTTCATGGAGTCTTGGCCTACTCCTCATCAGGGTGTCATGCTTATGTGGTGAGCAGCCCTCAGCCTGATTCCCTCGCTATGGCTACACCTCCTGGGTCCCTGCCTGCACCCCCTGGTACCTGCCTGTACCTCCTGGTCTCTGCAAACCCCCTTGGTCCCCGCCTAAGACCCTTGGCTCCTGTCTGTACCCCCTAATCCCTGCCTACATCCCCTGGTCTATACCTACACCCTCTGGTCCCTGCCTGTACCCCTGGTCCCTGCTTATACCTGCCTGGTTCCTCTCTGTGCCCCTTCTCTTCCCTCTTGCCCCCAGGACCTGCACCTCCATTGCTCTGAGTGATGGCCCAGCCCCAAGCTGGCCGGGCGTGGTCTGCAAGTGCTTAATTACCAAATGTCCCGCATGATTAAGTAGGAAATTAATAGGCCAAGATCTCCCGCTGCACCTGGCCCGCAGCTCCAGGGCCCATAAACACACCGGAAGCCAAATGTCACCGCGCAGCGCGGCTCCATCCATCAGCGCCTGGCTGGGCCCTCTCCCCGTGCCAGGCACTGACTCTCTGCCCAGCAGCCCCCATGCCACTTCTCACTTGCCAATGAGCACGCTGGGATGTCGGCTGCCAATGACATGGCGTCCTGCCGGGCTGGGCATAGCCTCGCTCCAGACCTTGCCTAGCCTGCCAGCCTGTGCCAGCCTGTACCCAGGAAGGCCTAGGAGATGATGCCATGTTGAGGCCTTGGTGTCTGTGGCTGTGATATGGGGTTCAAGGTGCCCTCCTAGGCTGGCTGTGCTGTACACACAAGGCCTATGTTCCCCCCAGCCAGGTTTCAGGGGGTCCTGAAGGTGAGCTGGGCAAGAGAGGAGGCCTGGTTGGGGCAGCGGGGGCTCAGGAGACCACCGGGAAGGAGGGGGCTGGAGGGGATGTTCAAGGTTGTACACAGAGGTGGCCAGGTGAGTCTGGCAGTTCCTGAGGCTCCGTAACCTGTACCTGAGGCTGCATGGTCCAGGGCCTATGGCGCATGTGTCTCGAGGTGTGGCTTCTGCTGCTCAGGCCATGCTGTTACTGGGAAAGGGTGGGTGGGGGCACCAGCAGGCCTGATGGGCACAGGGAGGATCCTTCAAAGGTGCAGCATCTCAGTGCTCTGCTACTCTCAAGAGTGGAGCCTCACAGGAAGGCCAGTCATGTAGACCAGGGCTCCTCAAACTTTTTAAACAGGGGGCCAGTTCACTGTCCCTCAGACCATTGGAGGGTCTGACTCTAGTAAAAACAAAACTTATGAAGGAATTCTTATGCACACTGCATAGATATTATTTTGCAATGAAGAAACAAAACAGATACAAATACAATATGTGGCCCGCGGGCCATAGTTTGAGGACCACTGATGTAGACAAAGCAAGTGGCACTGAAGTTGAAAACCAAGTGGGAGCTCATATTCATCACACCTGGGGGGCTGAGACTCCGAATTCAGACCCAATCAAGGAACCAGAAAAGACGATGGACAGATTTAATGGAGAGGTGGGAATTTGGACTCTAATCACACCTGCAGATAGCGGAGAACGCATCTTGGGAACTTATAGCCGCAGCCGTGACGGGCAACCCAGTCGTTATGGGCAAGCACCTGGAGGTGGGCAGGTGCCTTGGGAGAAGAGTTGTGGACAGGAGTAGTGTGACACCCCAGGAGAGGCAGACAGGGGTGGGGTACTCCAGGAGAGGTGGGAGTAGATAGGGACAGAGTCGGGGAAGGTTGGTTGACCCAGTCCATATTTCCTGATTTCCTCTGAGCCGCATTTTCCTGCTTGGGAACACAGGGCTCATCTGTGCTGCTGGGACCAGCCTGCCAGAGGCCCCATCCTGGTGTGACCAGCCCCTGGGGGAGTGGACACCTCCACTTGTTGACTTATTTATTAGGAACAAGCAGTGTCGAGGGGACTTAAGCCCCTTAGGGAAAATCCTGAAAATGGGGCTCTTAGTTTCTGTGAGGCCCTGAGAGTTGGAGACTGCCAGGACCTCACCCAGAGATACTTAGAGCCCTCCAGACACACCCAGTAATTCTGGGGAGCGAGTGGTGTTGAGGCTGATGGGGCTGTATCACCCTTCTCATCCGCCAGCCTGAGTATCATGTCGAAGACCAGCAACCGGCTCAGAGAGAGGGGAGAGGGCGCTGGCCTTGCACACGCTAATCTGGGTTTCACCCCAGCATCCCACAGGATGGAGCCTGCTGGGAGAAATTCCTGAGTACAGAGCCAGGAGTAAGTTCTGAGCAGCTCCAGGTATGAACTTACAAACAAACAAACAAACAAATAGAACTCTCTGGGCTTAGGAGCTGCAGAGAGAAGCTGGTGAGGGGCATGATGTGGGGTCCAGGTAAGAGGACTCTGTATGATTGGGAGTAGGGACCCCAGCTTTGAGGGTGCACCACTGAGGTGCTGGTCCTCAAGGCTCACTCATTCTCTCTGGATATACAGAAAAACCCAAGGAAGTGGTGCCATCCAGGCCCTGAGCACCTGCCCAGTCAGGTTGGGGGCAGCGAGGGGATTGCACAGACCCTCGGACCTCACCCAGGGCACAACAGCGACAGGAAGAGATGCCTCAGCAGCCAATCTGTTCTCGGGGCACCCAGAGGAGCAGCCACTACTGACTCCAGAGTGTCCTGCAGAAGAGCGAAAGTGCCATAGGACCTGGTGTGGACCCAAATGGGTTCAGGGCTGGGTCGTGACCCCATGTGTTGTCTCCAGCTCTCAGACCTTAGGGCTAAAGTGGCGGCTCTGAGCCTGGGAAGACTTCATGGAGGAGGTGTCTACTACTGAGCTGGGAAGGAAGAGTGGCCAGATAGCTGAGCCGGGAATAGGAGCACTGTGAGTGAGCACATGAAGCATGACAATGGAGAGCACCGTGGGGGAGAGCAGCTGCATCGGAGACAGGAATAGAAACACTGTGGGACTCTAGCTGAGGCACCATGAGATGAGATTCTGAGGCATGGGAATGGTGAGCACTGTGGAATGAGAGGGATAGGAGCACTTTTAGATGAGCAGCTGAGACACAAATGACGAGCAGTGTGGCATGAGCAGCTGAGGTACTGGAATGGAGAGCACTGTGGGATGAGATTTTGATAGAAATGAAGAGCACAGTGGGACAAGCAGTGGAGACAGAGGAATAGGAGCACTGTGGGGTGAGCACTGACATTGCGAAGAAAGCTGAGGGGGGTGTGGGATGGAACTGAGAGTGGACAGGGGCCTCGAGGTTGGCAGGACCATCTGGGAAATGACGAGCTCAGCCCAAGCGGTATCTGGGGGAATTTAGGGGAGGGATCCAGCCATGAAGTCTCATGCACTGTCTGGGGGACACAGACTGTAACTCCACCCTGAATTTAGGTGTAGCTTCCCAAGACCCCTCCCATAATGCTTTGGGTCAGGCCCCCCCCATGGGACCCCAGATACAGTTTACAGAGGGGAGCAGAGGAGAATCTGAGAATCCAGGCTATTGGAATGGGGGGTCCCTGAGCACAGAGGTCGCAGCTGGTGCCTGACTGGTGCCTGCATGTATTGACTACTGTGAAGACCCTCCCAGAGAAAGGAGGATGCCCCAGTGGGTCCCCCTGATGATGCTCAGTTCCTGCAACTGTCCACCTCAACTCAAGGTTGCTTCTTCCATCCAAACCACTGGCCAGGATCACAGTCCTTTCTTGAGCCCTGTTTCAGCCCTGTGCCTTGTGGACTCACACCAGCTCCACCAGCCACATCGGGACAGCCAACTGCTGCCCACTCCCTGCTGGTTCCCTCCCATCACCAGAGTGTGTCCCGCTTTGCTGAGTCCCTCCCATTCCCTGAGTGCCCCTGCTCTATTGGGTCCCTCCCTCCACTGAGTGTTCCCTGCTCTGCTGGGTCCCTCCTGATTTCCCTTCTGCAGCCCTACCAAGCCCAGTCAGTGCCTTCCACTTATTCCACGCCTCTCTGATAATGCTGGGCAATCGGACTCAGCCAGTCCTCCAGGATGAGTCCCTGGATCCTCTTCTGAGCTGGCCTTTAGTGCTCCTGTGGGGGACCCAAAGTTTCCTCTCTGCACTCCTGGGATACCTGGAGTTTTCTCCCTGATCTGGGCTACACAGGCCCCCAATTCAACCTGGAAAATGAGAGAACAAGTTAGTGCCACATTCCCTTTGCCTGCTTACACCTGCTGTCTCTTCACAATGTGCAAAAGTGGGAGAGGACTGGGTGGCACCTCCCAGCCTGAAGGTCAGCCGTCAGTGGCAGAACTCCCCCAGATAGGGACTTGGGAGAGCCTTGTCGTGAATGGGCTCAGCAATGGCATGAGGGGATGAGGAAGAGAGGGTTTGCAGCAGGGGGCAGAGTGGCAGAGCTCTATGTGCATGGAGGGGGCAAAACACTAGGTGGGTGACTCTATTTGGGGGGGGTGTTGGCTCAGGAACAGATCCTGAAACCATGGTGCTGGGCCACATCAGCACTGGGAGGATGCTAAGGGCGACAGTGCTGCCATGAGCTACATATGATGAGGGACAGAGGTACTGAGGGAGAGAGCTGTGCCCTTACCCAGTCTAGTGTCAGGAACTGGTCCATCCAGGACCCAGTACCTGCCTAATCCCAGAGCACCCTGAAGTGGAGCTGTCACCGTATCAGCTATCAGTATCATCCTAGATACTCAACTTGCCTTGAACTCACATCTCAGGTGTGTGGTGTCAGCACTGCAGGAGACCCCCTTGTTCAGCCTCGTGTCTCTAGTCCTGGAGCACAGAGACAGTGATGGCTGGATGCTACAGGACTCTTTTGAGGTGGAGACAGGGCCTGGGAATGATCAGATGTGAGTTGGCATCATGGAGTTGGTGGTGGAACTCCAATGCCCAAAAACTCCCAGTGTTTTGAGAAACACTGGGAATCATCTTTCATTAAAAATATACTTGACTATTGAGTAGTAAAATATAATGTATCTGAGGGTTCCAGAGCTGTGCCACAGCGGTAGGGCATTTGCCTTGCACGCGCTGGCCTAGAATGGACTGTGTTTCAATCTCCTGGCGTGCTATATGGTCCCCCAAGCCAGGAGCTATTTCTGAGTGCAGAGCCAGGAGTAACCCTTGAGCATCTCTGGGTGTGGCCCCAAAGCAATATATATATATATATATATATATATATATAGTATATTAAATCTTTTTGGGGGCATACGTGGCAGTGCTCAGAAATAACTCCTGATAGTCTGGAGGGACCATATGAGAATAAGCCGTGTGCAAGGCAAATGCCCTCCCTGATGTAATCTATATAAAATCAGAAGTTTGGAGCAGTGAGTATGGGGGTTTTGAATTCTGGGAGTGCACACTCTGGACAGGTGGAGGGGGATTTTCTCAGGTAGGTCCTGTTTCCCATGTTTGCCACATTGGGGGACAGGCCCGCCTCATCCAGTGTGAGGATCTGACATTTCAGCACCCCAGCACAGGGATTCAGCACCCTGGCATGGACAGTGACCACTCAGCACCCTGAACCAAGGACAGCGCCCACTCAGCACCCAGGCCTGTGGACAGCACCCACACCTGCTCTTCCCATCAATGCTTACAGCACAGCTTCAGTCACATTCCTTCCAGCTTGTCCACCTGCCCACAGGTGCTCTTTTGGGGCCCAGATTTGTCTCCCCAGAAGGCAACGGCCTTGCAGAGCCACAGAACTACTATACCACCAGCTCCCCTTGGGCTGTTGAACATCCAGGGGCCTTCAGCTTAGTCCCTGAGACTGAGGGCTCTGTGTCTTATTTGCTGGAATTTGTGCCCCGTGGTGGTTGTCTCCCAGTGCTAGGCTTCATGCCTGGTGTCTGAGTTTCTGGCACTGGCGGGGCAGCTGTGTGGTTGTGCTGGGCACCTGGGACACCTGCTCACAGGTACCCTGTGGGGGCACAGCCTATTCTAGGCTCAGAGGGCTGAAACAGAGCCCCTGGGAGGGGGCTGATCCCTGAGTGACAGAGGATGGTCTCTGTGATATGCTAAAGGGTCACCATTCATCTCAGCCCTAATGACGGGAGTATGGCTCCTGTGTGCTTAAAGACCCACCGTCCATCTATCTATCTAAGCCCCCGAGTGATGGATGGATGGTTCCCGTGATGTGCTAAAGGCCCTCCTCTAATCTCAGCCCGAGTGATGGGAAGTGCGCTAAAGACCCACGATCCATCTCAGCTCCCCAGAGATGGACGAGATGGTCCCCATTGTTAAATTAGCCTCAAGCTCCAAAGCCAGGACACTGGAGAGACACAGGTCTGGAAGCAAATGTCAATGCAGGAAATAATCCACACACACGACAGAGGGTGAAAGAGGTGCAGGAGCTCCAACACATGAGCCTTCAGCTCCTAGGAAGCAGGAAGCCCAGGAAAAGCAAGAGGTTTCCTGAAACCTGCGGTATTTATTAGGGAGAATCAGACCGCACCCTGAGGTGGAGATTAAGTGGCCTAAACACAAATCCAAGGTCTACATTCAGAGACGTTTCCCACCAATGAGTAACAAGGCGTATACTGAGTGGGAATGGCATCCAGTAAATCCCATACCCATGATGTGCTAAAGGCCCACCATCCATCTCGGCCCCTGAGTGATGGATTAACAGCACCCTGGTTGCCTCTGCACCCTACCTAGCCTCTAACTGCACACACAGCTCTGGGGAGGGCTGCCTTTCCAGCTCCCATGGGTTCCAGGAAGGTAAGACTGGGGATCCCCCTGTGTGCAGAGGAAGGGAGGTAGAGAGGGCTGGCTATACTCTGCAGAGGAGGAGGGTGTCTGTCGGGGGACTGAGGCCCTACAGGTCAATGATGATCTTGTCCTGGTGCACAGGTCCTTCCCAGAACGCCCCACCCTGCACTCCACTGTCCCAGTAGCTGCTCTGAGCCAGTTGTGCCTGCCGACAGAGGCTTAGACCATGCACAAGGCTTGTTCATCGGAAAGTAGGGCCCTGCACCGTCCCACGGCCAGTCATCCCCCCCCTCCACTCCGCCTGCCCGCTCCTGCAGCGGGTGTGGACACGCCGGTGGCAGTGACAGAGCCAATTTCCCGAACACCGTCTGAGCGAGTGCGTTTGGATGAGGGTGATGGCTTTTTAAATGCTAAATTGGAAATTACATTTATCTCCCCTGCCAAAATAAAGATGAGGGGTTGGAGGAAACCTCAGGAATACCCTGGAGCTGGGGAGTGTCTGACAGTCTGCTGAGCCAATAGAATGCGGGAGACAGCCGAGGAGGGGGACTGGCCCCAAGCTTTCTGTCTCCCCGCCCCCACAGGGGCAACTCAGAGGCCGGTCTGGCTCTATATCTTGAGCTGGGCATGGAGAAGCAAGTGTGGCAGCCACCAGGGTCTGGCCCAGCTGTGTTGCTGTCCAGGGCAGGACGGGGCCTCCCTGGTTCTGCACTCCTCACACAGCATCTGGGTCTCTCCTGTGTCCTCACAGTTTTGATACTGTCACCCCTGTCACCCCTGTTGGGGATGCTGAGATCCAGCCTCTGCCTGGAAACTGTGACTGCCTTGGTGCCCCTGTGGTCTCCTGAGCACCAGCCAGTGGCTCAGACACAGAGAGGACCATCTTGCTTCTCTCTCAACCCAAAAGACAAGAAAATGCTGGGTCCCCCAGAGGACAGTCCTTGTCACGTGACTCACCCCAGCCAGCTTCAGGCCATCTGGTCTGACTCTCTGATCCCTGCCTAGAGGTCCCACATGCCTCTGTGAAGTCCCAGTCTGCCCCACAATCTGTTTCTTAAAACCCTTCAGGAAGTCCTCCTGGTGTATTCATAGGTGGGATTCTCTAGGGGATCTATGGTCCTGACAAGGATACCTGTCCCTGTCTACCCGACCTGGACATGAACACTGTCACCTGTGCAGTCACTGCAGAGTCTCCATAGATAACACATGCTGTTGGCTCCACTTGGCACTGTGACCTGACCCTGTCACTGTGACCTGACCCATCACAGTGTCACCCTCTGACCTGTCACACTGTTGCCCTGCCACTGCCACTCACTGTCACACACTGAGGCTAAGTGTGTCCTACCAACTATCATCAACTGTAGTCAGGGCTGCCTATGCAGGAGTGAGAGGGGGTTGCAGAGACAGCAGCACCATGAAGGCTCAGCAGAAATCAACGCACCCTTGAGTTTCTTTCAACATTTTAGAATCATGCTTAAAAAATGTTTTAATGTTGGGGGCCGGAGAGATAGCATGGAGGTAGGGCATTTGCCTTGCATGCAGAAGGACGGTGATTCAAATTCCGGCATCCCATATGGTCTCCCGAGCCTGCCAGGAGTGGTTTCTGAGCATAGAGCCAGAAGTAACCCTTGGGCGCTGCCAGGTGTGACCCAAAGACCACACACACACACACACACACACACACACACACACACACACACCCCAAAAATGTTTTAATGTTAATCGTTGGGACCAGAGAGATAGCACAGTGGATAGAGCATTTGCCTTGTACACTGCCAACCTGGATTCAATTTCTGGCATCCTATAGGGTCCCCTGAACACTACTAGGAACAATTCCTGAATGTAGAGCCAGGTGTAGGTTCTGAACATCACCGATGTGGCTTTAAAAACAAACAAAATGTAATGTAATGGAGAGTCCCTCTGGACTCTCCCCTTCCCATGCAGAAGTTAGAGTCAGGCAGACACACAACCCAACACCCCGGGGGTGGAGGGGTGGAGTCTGCAGGCAGAAACACCCAGTCCCCAGCCTAGAGCAGAGTTGAGGTGGAAATGCAAACCCAGAACCAGGTAGGTGAACCCCCAAGTGCCAAAGCAGAGGCTGTTTGAATGGGAGAAGCTGTGCCCACCTGCAGAGGAGAGGCAGGAGGGAGGTTCTGGAAAATGGCATCTGTGGGCTGGAGTCATGAACAGCCTGGGGAGGGCACTTCCCTTACACGTGGCCAGTCCAGGTTTGATCTCCTGCACCTCTTATGGCTTCCAGAGCCCTGCCAGGAGAAGTCCCTGAGCACAGAGCGAGGAGTCAGATCTAAGCACAGAGCCAGGGGCGAGCCCTAAGCACCACTGTGTGCGGCCCAAACTCCCTCCCTCGAAAACTACTCAGAAAAATGGGGCCAGTGCGTCCAGCAGCTGTTCCTGTGTGGCCGTCCCCACGCTTCACCCTGCTCAATGCTGGTCACTGCACGTGAGTCTGCCAGGAGCTGGGAGGGGCTGGACGTGCCCTCGTGTGATTGGACAGAGCCCAGCGTTCCCCACACAGGAAGCACGAATGCAATTACCCACCAGACTCAGGGAGCAAACATCTCCCTCCCCACTAGTAAAGGATCCCAGGGGCTAATAAGGGAGCAGGCATGGAGCTAGCTCTGAGCCTACCTTCAGGAAGTTTCATCCTTCAGGAAGTGCTCTTTGCCCTGCCACCGCCCAGAGCTGTCCTCTTCGGGGTTTACTGCAGCCCTCATGGTCAGATACCTACAGTTTCAGATTGGGGGTGCTGATGGAGGAAGGGAATGTTCCTACATGCGTGAACACGCCATCATAGCGTAATATTCAGAGACGTTGAGTGTTGGAACCTGGGGATGTTTGTCTAAGCTGTGATGTGTCCCCTTGAACGAATATCATAGCCGTTAAAGCTAATGTTTGCTGGGAGGGCCCAGGAAAGACGCTTTTGGGCAACAAAATGAGGGATCCAAACAGATCATTATAATATAGAAGCGATTCTGAAAATTAAAAACAAGCTCACCAGCACATTAAAAGGGCCGGGAAACCAGGAGTGGAAAAAGTAATGGCTGGAACCCCCATCATACCTCACCCAATATTACTGGTTCTCTGCACAGTGGGCTTTGGGCGAGTGATGCGTCCCTTCATCCCTCTGCCTCCAAACCTCCCCATTCCTTCATCCCTTATCCTCAAACCTCCTCATTCCTTCATCTCTCCATCCCGTGTTCGGCTGCCTTCTGGCATAGCTCACCAGGGGAACCGAGCAGCACCCCACAACCGCTGAGCTATGACACGTCGGCTATGGTGGGGGCTGTGACTGACTCACTGGTGCCCCTTGGCCTCTTCTCTCCCCACTGGGGGATCGTGGGGGCTGGTGTAAAGGTGCCCAATCAACCCACGTGGGCACCAGGTATGTGAAAAGGGGGTATGAGCAGTCCTGGCTGCAGAGACCCTGGGAGCCCCCAGTCCTGCGTGCATCTGCCCCAAGGACCATCTTTGTATTCGCAGCTCCGGCATCTTGGCTGGATGGTGAGCAATGGAGCAGCCTCTCTGTGAGCATGCAGGGCCCTCACTGCTGCTCAGAGCTCCGACGAAGCACAGACAGGGCTGGCAGTGGCATGAGTGAGCAGGGAAAGAAGGTCTGACTGTATGGCAGGAGCACCCCAGAATCTCAAGGATGCAGCTGGGCATCCTTCTAGGGAGCTGAGGGCATTACTGGGCCTCTTGGAGGAAAGTGCCAGCAAGGGGGAGTGGTGTAGGATTCAGGGCTTACTGCTCCATGTTCATGTCTGCAGGGACCCCACGTCTGTCAGGCTCTCTTACTTGCCCCAGACTGTCTCAGTAGGGAAAGCACCCAGTGAGGTGGGGGGCTTGCTGGAGACAGCTGGACCCCATAGGCTGCTGGAGACCCTTGGGGTTCCTGGTTTCATTTCATTCCCTGGCCCCCCTGCCCTATGCCAGCAGTGTCTTGGCAGGCGGAGGCAGCCTGCGAGCCATGTGAGCCAGCCCGAGGCTGGTCTGAGTGTTTGCAGCTCATTAGTGAGATAAACACTCTCGCTGGGCTGCGGGTTTCAAGAGGCCCTTTGGTGTCTCCCTGTAAGGGACTGTTGGGGTTGCCACTTGGGAAGGGGTGTGGGACTCTGCTGGGCTCCATGCACAAGTGGCTCCCAGAGCAAGAGCGCCCCACTCCCTGCTCTGCGTCCTGAAGCCATGCCCCCACTCTCAGGCACTTGCTGCCTCAGTATGACCGCAGGATCCTCACTTCTGAGCTCCTTCCTCCTGGGTTCAGGCAGAGCCAGGTTTGGGGTGTTGTAAGATTCTCCATCTTCCGTGGGTCCAGAGTGACGATAGTACAGTGGGGGAAGGCGTTTGCCTTGCATGAAGCTGCCAGGAGTAATTTCTGAGCACTAAGTCAGGAGTAAGCCCTGAGCACAGCTGAGTGTGACCCCAAAAGTTTCTCCATCTCCTGATGGGGAGGTGGATGGAGAAAAGAGGCCCCAAGGAGCCCTGGAAGGTTCTAGAAGGCATCCTGAAGCTAGGGAGGGAAACACCACAGATGGGTATGGGCTTTGAGGGGACACTGCTGAGAGAGAGGTGCCAGTCCCTCCAGTGCTTGGGAAACTTCCACGTGTGTGTAGTGGGCAGGGTATTGGCCTGCTGGGGGTGACCCATCCTCCTTGGGGCCTGGCAGAGGGGTGAGGGATGCCAGGCTCTGCAGATGCTCACGGTTTCTCCACAGACTCTAGGTGGAAGGTCAGGCTCATCTTCGTCTCGGGCCTCTCTACCCAGCTCTGGGCAGGGAGAACCCTTTCCCCCAAACAGTGGAGTTTGTGGGAGCTCCTAGCTCAGCGTCAGCAGAGGAGTCAGTCAAGGGTTGCTTCGATGGGGGGGGGGGGCACCCTGTTAATGCCCTGGGGCTTCTTTCAAAGTCCAACCCAGCTTGGTGTAAGGAGGGGCTCAACTCTCAACTCCTCCCTTTGGCTGTGCAGGGGACCATGTGGGGAGGCTGGTAGTGTTCAATGCAAACGTGGGAGGCAGATACCTACCTAATGGGCTGTTCCTGCTCCAGACTCCGCAGAAAGATACTTGGGGGCCAGGAAAGCCCCCTAAGCTGGAAACCCTGAAGGGATGATGTGGCCCTGAACCCTATTTCAGAAAGAGGTGACCTTGGAGCAGGTGGGCGCCTGAGCTGGAGTCTGGGGAGCCCTCCTCTGCAGAGACCCCCCCCCCCATATTCCCGAGGCTCCCTACTGGGGCTGTGTGAAGTTGCCATGAGAGAGGACTTCTCATGGCAAGCAGCTGACCACTGCTTCCTGATTTGGCCAGGAGGTTCTGAGGCACAAATGTCACCTGCGGGGGCCCGATAATCCAGATGATAGCCAAGTCTCCCCACTCTGGGGCCTGCCCTGAACCCCCCATGCCCAGGATCTGAGTCTGAGCTACTCCCTCACCTAGGACCCTCGAATTTCTCTCCTGACCTTGCCCTGTACCCAGGGACCAAGGCCGGGCATGGTGTCTGGCAAGGAGGGGAGGGCTTCTCTGGGACACAGCCAGGACCTCTGACCAGGTTGCCTGCTGGGAAGAGTGAGAGAACTTGCGGAGGAGCTGCCCAGCTCAAGGTCACCTCCTTCAAGGTCATGTGCAGAGCCAGGTGACCCTAGGGCCCCTTCAGGACAGGGACTGTCTCTCAAATTCACTTGCTTAATTCTCACTGGGACCCAGGAGCAAGCGAGCAACCTGGGTCAGCCCAGGGGTGGCCGGAGCCTGGGAAGGAGGGAAAAGTGCTTTTCTCGCAAAGGCAAAGCCGCATTTCTGGTTTTATTACTCTGACAGCTGGAGCTGGAGGCTCTTCTGAGTCTCTCAGGTGTCTGCTCACCCAGCGATACTCCCGTTAAAATGATGGATCGGCCAGGGCAGCCTCTGTGGGGCAGCCCTGGGCCAGGCTGGAAGCCAAGGGAACCCTCAGGGAATGGGGGATGGCAGGGAGAATGGTGGGGATCCTGCATGCAGGGGAACCCTGATCTGGGACTGTCCTCATCCCTGTGTCCTCACCCCTGCCAGGGCCTGGCCTCTCTGACCTTCCTCCTGCTCCTGCCCCTATGCCCAGCATTGCTCTTTCTCACACCCTCCTTCCCAAATCCCCTGTTCCCCCTGCTAATCTCTGCTCCCAACCCCACTGTGGGGGCTCTTCCTGCCCCCCCAGAACTCAGCCTTCTGACCGAGCTTACCAGAGAAGCTTCTGGAACCAGCAGGGAACCCTTTTGGCTCCAGAAACAGTATTCATTCCTGCTCCTTCAGGCTGCAAAGGGCCTTCCCTTCCCTCATCATGTTGCAGTGCTCATGGCAGGACCATGGAAGAGGTGGGCAGGGAGGGGTGTTGGGTGCTGAGGGTTCAGGGGTACTGTGTGGTCGGCCCAGGGGCCCCTCTGCCTCCTTCTGCTAGGTGTGGGGGGCAAGCTAGGGAGCCTGTATTTCCCCCGCAGTGAGGGGGCTCAGGCAGTCCCCGGCTCCTGCCTGGAATCTTTTCTATTTATAACAGGCGCCTCACGTCTGCATTTGCTATTCAACTCAGAGGAGGCTGTGAAATAAAAGTGTGTAATAGAATTTATTCTCCCCAGTCCTCTCATTAAATCTCACCTGAGCGCTCCCCAAGGCTGGTTCTGCACTTTCCTTGCACCCAGGGGCAGCACAGCCTCGGACTCGCTGGGAAGGGGGGGATGGGGCTCCTAGGACAGAGAGGGCAGGGGGACCCAGGACAAAGAGGAAGGGGGATCTATCCTAGACAGAGGGGTGCCAGGGCCAGGATTGAATTTCATCTGAGTGGTGCCAGTAGGAGCCTGGAGCTGGTTTTCCTTATAGTCACCCCCTGTGTGTGGGAGGCTCCATGTTTGGGATGCCAACCTTTAAGTGTAGGACCCCCATCTCCACTATGGTGCTGCCTTCATCACTCATCATGTGTGGGGGCCCCCACCTTCAAACAAGTAGGACCTTCCCCCATTCTGGAACCACCTTCATCACCAAGTCTCATGGGTGGGACCCCACCCCACGATACGGGTTCCCCCCTAGAGTCCCCTGGACCCTTGTCCTCAATTTCAACTCCCTGGAGCTCATCCAACTTCCTGCCCGCTCCCTGTCCTGACCGTCCACCTGCCTCCGGGGACTGTATGTCTACTCCCAGGCATTGGGGTGTGTGTGCAGGAGATGGTGCCCCAGAGATTCTGGATTGCCCCGATAGGTGCAGACTCATTTCAGCAGCTCAGGACTGGGAAGCACTACTATCTGCATCTGGGGTCCTCAAACCCTTATTTGACAATGAACTTTCCCTCCCAGAAAACCCCCCAATGAAAGCTCTGACGAACCTCTCCTTTCTCCCTAAATCCCTATCCCGTCTCCAACAGGGTCCAGAATGCTGCAAAGTCATTTCGGAAACTTCCCCTTTCAGATCCTGCCCAAGCCCCTGGCAGATTGGGGTTCCACTGCTTCAGCCATGGCTCCCTCATGCTTTCCCAAACTCTGAATTAGGGCCTAGATCAGGGCTGGGGCTGGAGCTGGGGTGGGAAGTCCCCTGACAGTTGCTGAGTGCCCCTTCCTCCCAGACTGGCCCCTTGGGTCCCTGGCACAGTGCCAGCGCTCACTGCAGAAGAAGGAGGCAGCTGCGCCCACACAGCTGCTCCCCAGGAGGTATATTTAGAGCTGGTTCCTTGGTGCTTCCTGGGGGCCTGGCTCGGAGTGCGCTTCTCCTGCCCATCTTCATGAGCACGGCACATCACTCCTTTCTACGGAGGGAGGCAGAGACTCAGAGGTTGTCCTCGGAAGGGAAGGGACCTGCTTTGGGATTGAGGGTTGACACAGTGCATCATGGGAGCAACTTTGTGAGGTTTGGGATGCGCCAGTCCCTTCCTAGGGTCCCATGGTAGGCAAAGTCAGTGCAGGGAGGGCACAGCAGCCTGAGTCTAAAGAGAGGCGTGACTTTACTACCCATGAACAAGCCAGACTGGTCTGGGCCACTAACAGCACCCATGTGGGCTGTCCTGGGCTTCGACGATCTTGAGAAAGCATAGGAAACACTTGTCCCCAGAGTCCTTTAGCTCCCAAAGAGGGAACAAAGGACTGATGGGTTCGTTTTTGTTTTAACCACACAACTGGTGGTTCTGTGCGACTGCTCCTGAGAGACAGGATGTCACCACCAGCATCTTCATTACTAGCACCGGTTGCAAGGTGTCTCTTCCCTCGATGCCCTAAGATTTCTCTTGAAATATTAGTCCCTCTTGGATGCTCAGACCCGCCCACACCTGGGATGGATGGATGGAGGAATTTTGGACATAGAGTAATAGAATCTGGCTGGGAGAAGGGAGGAGAGAAAAAGAGGTGGAGAGCTAGAGGAGAAGCAGCAAGAAGCTGCTTGGCAAGAGCTTAGCATCGAGGCCATGTAAGGAAAGGCATATGGCG
This sequence comes from Suncus etruscus, assembly GCF_024139225.1. Taxonomy (NCBI): domain Eukaryota; kingdom Metazoa; phylum Chordata; class Mammalia; order Eulipotyphla; family Soricidae; genus Suncus; species Suncus etruscus. Next base: position 156,320,096 of record NC_064852.1, read on the forward strand.
GATGGAGCCTTGGAGTAAAAGCAAACTGACTCCAATGACACTTTAACTGACTGCTTGTGCATTAATTTCTTCACCGTGATCCTGCAACCTTCAGACCTGCCCGCAGAGAGGCTCGAGGTGTTGTGCCCAGGGAGGCCTCACCCGACATGTTGACTTTAGACTTTATATCTTAAACAACAACCAGTGTCGCTACCATTACCTCCAGCGTTATCATCACCATTCCCACCATCACCGGTGTCATTGCCATCACTACCACCGCCAGTGTCATTCTATTGCCATTGCTAGCATCATTATCACCACGCCCCTTCTCCCCACCACCATCGTGAGCCACCATCACCCTTACCATCATCATCAGAACCTCTTCCAGCACCATCATATTACTGGTGAACGTCACCATCATCATCACCACAATCACTGTCATTGTCGCCACCATCACCATCCTCACCACCATTATCCACATCACCACCACCACCATCACTGATACCACCATCGCCACTACTACCTTACCATAGTCCCCACACCATCACATCACTGCCATACTCCCAATTTCACCATCACCACCACCACCACCATATCACCATGACCATCACCACTATTATCATCATCATCACCATCACCAGGCCACAATCAGCATTACACCACCACTCCCATCATCAACACTGCCCAATCTGCCACCACCCTCATTGACTCACGTCCTTGCCATCAGCGTCCTCTGGATTATTGAACCACCATCACCATGACTACCATCCTCATCTCCCGGCATAGTACCCTCACAAACACCATCGCCACAGACTCACCACTGCCGCCATCAACGCTTCTGATGCACAGAGCCAGCAGGACCAGTCGCCAGGTCCCCGGGACCTCCCTTCTTTGTGAGGGTGCCCTGGGCACTGATGATTTCTCCATGGGCCTTTCACCTCCTGCCTCACCTTGAGGCGCCGCTGTACTCAGCTCTGCATGCAGCTGCTAGCAGCCCAGCACCATGCAGTTCCCACAGGGAACACAGCCACCCATGTTTTATGAGGGAGGCAGAGGCAGAGGAAGGCGGGAGGAGCCATCGTGCTGGGCTCGGCAAAACCACCGTTTGTCACCGTGATGACCCAATTAGGCCACCAGAATGGCTGTGACAAGGGCGCGGAGTGTAACCGGGCAATGCCACTGGGCTGAACTTGGACAGCTGAATGATGTGCAGGGCTGGCCACTGGGAGGCAGGGTCAGTGGGGCTCCCTTAAAGCCATCCCAACCCTGTCTCCCCTCCCACTGGCATCTCACTGGGTGGCCCTGGTGACCAGTGTCTGTCCTGAGTCTGGATATGCCCCCAGTACTCTAGTGTTCTAGCTCTCTCCACCACCCGAGGGAGCCCGTTCCCCTTGTCCAGGCAGCCAGGATAGTTCCTAAAGACTGCCCTCCAGGCACCTGCGGAGCTCAGAACCCCATGCTGCCTCAGGGAGCAGCGGTGGAGGCACCCAAGAATTTGGGCTCATGGTCCCCATAGGAGTTCCTGCTGGCCTGGAGTATCCTCTCTGGGGCCTGGGGGCAGAAAGGCCTGTTGGGGCTCCTGGGAGGGTCTCTGCCAGGAACCCTTACCTGTCTGGGCCAGAGAACAGAGCTTGGGGATGACATGCAGCTTTGCACGGGCCTGTCCTGCCATCAGAGTGAGGGATCAGCCTACACCCCCAAAGGCTCAGGGGGCTCCCAGGCTGTGATCCTGGTGCTAGGGCTTTGCTGAGTCCCATTGTGCACACTTGGAGGGGACGTGGCTCCCTGAATCTGTCGCCACATAGGCCCAGGGCCTTTCCACAGACCCAGCGGCACTGACCAGATGTTCCTGCTGAGAGTCCTCTGTGGAGCATTTGGCTGTGGCGTTTGCCTTTCCAGGTGCTGACGGTGCTCCTGGGGGTGGCCAGAGCAGGAAGTGACTCCAGGCAGGGGTGAAGGCCCACAGTCCCTCTCCACATGGGTCCTGGGGGTCTCACAGGATGCCTGCCCTGACCCTGTAGACACAGATCCTGGTGGCCAAAGCCCCTGAGCAGAGGCAGGAGGCAGCAGAGAGGAGCAGGGGGAGGAGGGTCACAGTGGCTGTGTCCAGGGACCCGCTTTCCAGCCCTTGTGCAGATAAAGGCATAGTGGGTCAAAGTTCACAGCTGCTGGTGGCGGGTGGGTGGCCAGCAAAGGGCCTTCCTGGCCCCTCAGTCTGTGTCTGACCCCAGAGGTTAGTGGACACCCTGGGCCCTGGCCGAAAGCCTAGCTCCAGGGCTGGGGCTCAGGGCGAGGCTCCCACAGCCACTCGTGAGTTGGGGCTCCGTCTCCATCCATGTACAGCAGCCCAAAGGCCAGGAGGCCTTTGAGCTTCAACAGGGGGCTAGTAGTGCTCAGAGGCCCAGCAGTGGAAAGTGAGCATGGCATGGGCTATGCAGAGAGAAGAGGCAGGGCCTGGGAGAAGGCTCAGGGGTTCATAGGAGCTGAAGAAGCCAGGCCTGGAAGGCTGCTTTCTCCCAGTACCCAGATGGGAGGTGAGGCCGCTGACCAGTGGCCTGCCGATTCCCAGGGGCCAGGACGGGCCCAGCTCGGCAGAGCTGTCGGTCCTGGTGTGAAAATGAAGATTGATCATGGAGAGGGGCGGCTGGCCCCGCAGAGTCAGCTGGGAGTTGCAGAAATGCAGGAGCTTCATTATTATTTTAAGTGTTACTCAGCCGCTTTATTGAATTCTCCAAGTCAGGAAAAATTCTGGCAAGATAAGAAGTTGACATTTCAGAGGCAGTCGCGAGAACTGTGTGCGGGCGGCCAGGACAGCATGCGCCGGCGTGCCAGGGGAGCGGCTCAGCCCACGTTGGCCACCGCCACGGCCAGGCGGGCACCGTGCTCCAGGCCACAGCCCACGGCCAAGGCTCCGTGATCTATGCCACAGCCCATGAATGAGCTTCATGGCCACGACCCAAGGCTGCAAGCCCTGTCACAGCTCCACGACAGACCATAACCTCTGCATTCTAGCAGACTCAGGGCCTCAGGGCCGGCCTCACCTCCCATCCGCCTTCTCTTCTCGCCACTGTGCTCCTCCCTCCCACCTTTGCCCCTCTTCTCTCCCGTCTCTGTGTTTTCTTCCTACTCTCTCCCCCTTTCTGTCCTCATTGAAATGTGTTGGAGAGAGAGGGGGTCAGTGGAAGGTGAACTGGCGGAGACCTAGCAAATGTAGTACATGAGAAGAAGGAAAGATAGATGCCTGGAGGAAAGGGCAAACTTCAGCACGAGTAGGTAGGTGTGATTCTTTCTAGGTGCCACCATCATCTCCATTTCTGATCCTATCTGGGGGCCAGAGGTGAGGCTGAACGTGACATTCACAGCAGCCCTGGGGACTTGGCCCACTCAGGTGAGGAACTCAAAGGGGCCCAGAGGGGTGTTGGGCCCTGGGGGTCTGGACCCCTCTGCTGCCCTGGGCTTGAAGAGCACATTTTTCTGGAAGGCCTGAACAAGGAACATCTCCTGCTGCTCTGAGGCAGGAGATTGAGGTGCCCACAGCCGTGGCTTATAGGAACGAACATGGCTGTGCCCATGACCAGGCCCTTCCAGGAGTGCCCTGTGTGCCCATGGCTGTGCTCTGAGTGGATGCTGTGCTGAAAATAGTCAACGTCTTCATCTGTTCAGACAAGCACAGCCCAGCATGGCCTATGAGCCGGTGGACTGGGACCCCGGGATGGGGTGCCCTTGTTGATATATATACATATACATATACATATACATATATATATATATATATATATATATATATATATACACACACACACACACACACACACACACACACCATATTTTTCAGCCTATAAGATAACCCCCTAATTTTACAGTTAAAACATAGGTTTAGGCCTATATTCGCTGTACCAGACAGAACGTTCCTGTGCTGCAACTGTATGTACCACAGTGAGCCGATCACAAAAAGCAAAGGTTCAAAGGTTATACTGTAATAGATGTCACTGACTCTGGCCAATCTGAGCAGGCTTTTTACAGTGTAGATTCAGGTCCAGAACATTGTCTCATTTGCATGCATCAAAAGCCTGCTTGGACTGGCTGAGTCAGAGAGGTGGTCTGAGCAGCCTGGCAGTGATTGGTGCAGGATCGAGTTGGAAAATTCGTTTTGTGGCAATATTCAGACAATTTTGGTTTAGCGGCATATTGAAACATTTTTCGGGATATACTCGGCGTATAAGACAACCCCTGATTTTCGGTTGATGTTTTTTTGTTTCCAAAGTCGTCTTATACGCCGGAAAATTCGGTACTGTTAATCTCTTGTAACAGTAATTGGACCAGGCCATACCCCTTGGGCAGGCCCCCTGTAATGACCAATGGTCTGGTGGGTATTTAAGGAAAAGGTTTGACAGTTGACAGGGGTGGGGTGGGTAGGTGGGTGGGTGAGGCAGGGGAGAGTCCGGAGCAGAGCTTGCTGGCCCACTGGAGCCGGAGATGAAGTACTGGCGAGAAGCTACCTGCTCCGCCTCTGTCTTTCTCTCTTCTCTCTCTCAAAGTCTGGGCCTACAGGCCTTCCGCTGACCCTCTCTGGCCCGAAAATTTACTTCCCTCTCAGGAACACCCCACCCACCAGGCAGGGGCAGACTTCAGACTGGGAATAAAATGATACTTGTTTCTATCCCTCTCTCTCTGCTCACCCTACCTGGCAGCCGGGTCCCCCCGCCCTTGCAGCCTTGCAGCTTTGCGGCCTTTGCAGTTCCCCTCTTAGAGAATGTGCAAACCTGAGTCCCTCTTCCCTGGTAGCACGGGGTGTGGCCCCATCCCAAGACAGCCCAGCCCGTGGCCCTCCCAGGGGTGACTCAGGCTGTGTCTCTCTGGCCATGAGGGAACTTCCAACTGGTCTTGCCTGAACAAGTTCTGTGATGCTCTGCTTCTGTCCAGAGGCCCAGGCCCTGGACTCATCATCTGGGGGGCAATCGTGCAGAAAGTGGGTAAGGGCATGAAATGGGTACAATGGAGGTGGGGTTCTGAGGAATTGTGAGTGAGGCTCCCCACTCTTCCTGGCCTTAATCCCCATTGCTCGCTGTACAGGGCACAGCCCAGCCCTGGAACTGGAAGCCACTGTGGCTCATCTGTGTGGAGGCTGCAAGTGGCCACACTTCCCCAAGGGCCATGCCAGGCAGGCGGGTTCTTCAAACAGGAGGGCTGGGAGATGGTCTCTCCTGGATGTGACAGCACCATCCTGGGTGCCTGTGGGTACTGTGAGGTGCTGAGGACCCCCCCCAAGAGCCAGAACTTTAAGCAGGTGTGGTGGTGGGAGGACTTCCTAGTGCCCATCTGCTCCCTGCCACTGCCCTCGTGCCTCTGATCCATGGCTGGACCTGCTCTTGCCACACACATTCATTCCTGCAGCCACGTGGCTGTCCACAACCTGGCCCACTTAGGGATGGATGTGCTCCTGCTGCCACCTGCTCAACTGGGGACACCCAGCCAGCTTCTGTGTTGCGTGAGATGATAGAGACTCGGGAGGTTTGGCTTCGTCCTCTCACTGCAGGGAGATGGAGGCTCAGGAGAAATGACGGTGGTGATGGTGATGCCAACGATGGTAATGGAGAGGATGGTGGTGAAAGAGGTGACGAGGAAGATGGTGGCAATGAAGCTGGCGATGAAGGTGGTAATGAAGCTGGTGATGATCAGGTGGAGATAACAACAATGGAGATAACGGAGGGATTGGTGATCATGGAAATAGTGGCGATGAGATGATGGTGGTGGTGATGGAGAAGGAGGAGCAAGGAAGGAGCTGGGAGAAGTAATGGGAGGAGGAGCAGAAGGAGGAGGGTGAGATAGTACAGTGGGGAGGGCCAGGGTTACTCTAGGCACTGTTTATAGTTCCCTGAGTCCTCCAGAAGTGCTCTCTGAGCACCATGGGGTGTATCTTCTAACAAAGAACAGAAAAAGGTGGGAGTAGCAGAAGGAGGAGTATGGGGAGGAGGAGCAGGAGGAGGAGCAAGAAGAGAAACATGAGGAAGAGCAACAGGACGAGGAACAAGGGAAGGAGCAGGGAGGAGGAGGAGCAGGGGGAGGAGCATTTGAGAAGGTCCCCCCACACCCCAGAAGAGAGATGTGCAGTGTGTGCTGGGGCTGAACAGGGCAGGGGCACGTGAGAGTGGGGGAGCACCTGTTATCCGCCTTGGGGTGGCGGCTGGGCCTGAGGGTCTCATTCACCTACTCAGAAGAGGTGGGGAGAGTTACCCAACCCTAGGACCTGGGATGGGCCCATGAGTGGCCTACGGTCCTCAGAGGGTACTGGAAGCCCAGGTCTCTCTGGCCAACCTGGCCACATGGCCAGCCCCTTCCTTAAAGGTTGTGCCTTGATCCGGGTGTGTCCCCCCTAAACTCCAATTCCCTCTAGGCCTCTCTGTGCAGTGAGGGGCCTGGCTCCAGGCTGAGGGCAGGAGTGGTTCCCCTGCAGACCCCAGGAGGTGACTCCTTCGTATGTGTGTGTGTGTGGGGGGAGCTGAGTGGGTGCACCAGGAAGGGAGCGAGGCGGCAGGAGGGAGTATGGACATGGTTATTTTTAGTGTTATTAAAATAAGTCTGTTTTTTCTCCGCGACTCTGCCCAGCTCAATCTTGGGATCCAGATTGAATGCGTGCGAGTGTGTGTCCGGGCCAGACGCCGCCGCTGCCGCACCCGGCGCAATCAAAATGTTAATGAGCCCTGATTGTGTCTCTCCACACACCACACTGAGGCTGGTCTCCACCGCCGGCCCAGGGGGGTAGCGCCCCTCTTGAAGAAGGCTACCCAGGGCTGTCCCTGGGGGCACAGGCCTGTCAGGGAGGACTTGGGGATGGGACTTGCCGATTCCTGCTTCACTCTACCGGGACCAAGCCTGCCACCCCTGTGCAGGTGCCGGAAACAGGGCCCATGGGCCAAGGCAGAAGGGGGTGCCAGGGCAGAGGGGCCTGGGCAGTACCCTGGGCATCACAGCCCTTCACACAGGGGTTCTGCAACCCCCTCTTTCCTGCCGCCTTCCTCTTAGCCTGCCCAGCCTTGAGGACCCTCCTCTGCAGTATAGAGGAACACTAGAGTCCGTGAGTGGTCTGGGGCTCCCTCATTGGTCGCCCTGGGGGAGGAAATGCTGCTCCTTCCTGGGGGGGGCCTCACCCGCTGAGGGTGCTCAGGGCCTGCACAGCGAGTTGTGGGGAGCAGGCCCTACGCGCCTGTGAGCGGGGGTCCTTTCAGGAACCCCACGCAGCCCTGGCCCCCGCATGGGCGTCTCATTCCAAATGTCAGAGAGGAAATGAGAGTTGCCGCGACGTTTCCTGGGAGACCCATCAAAGCTCTGCAGATTTGCAGGCGTGAGGCAGGCTGGGGGTCACTGTGCCCCTTCCCTGAGCACCGGCTCTCACCTAAGCTTCTCACCTGGGGGTCCCAGATCAGGAACAGCAAGTACCAAGAGCCCCTCACCAGGGGTCCCAGAATGGGGACACTGGGCATAGGGGGTGGCAGGGATACGTGTGGTCCTGGGCAAGGGCTGCCCCATTTCTTAACTGTATGGACTCTGCTCTTTCACTCTTGTGAGACTAGATTTCTGCTCTTTTCTCCTGGGGTGACCAACCCAGGATGGGGTGGGACCTAAGGCACTCCATCTCTATAGCCTCTCTATATACCTCCCTCTAACCTTCCCTGCTTCCCCCTCTCTACCTCATCTTTGCCCCCCACCACTCTGTATCCTGTGTCTGTTCCCCATCTTTGGAGCCTGCTCTCCTCAGTACTGCTTTAAGAGGTTCATTTCTGGTAGCCCCATAGTGGTTCAGCCAGAGAGGGGAAAAGAGGTGCTGGAAGGTCTGCACTGGTGCCCAGAGTTGGCTGAGCTGTAGGGTCAGGAACCCTGTGGGAACCTCACTTAGAACTGGGGGTGTGGGGGCTGGAAACTAGCTGTGGCCACCACAGTCTCCAGTGGGCCTCAGGCCTGAAGAATGGGTGTCAGCACTGCAGAGGTCAGCACAACTCTGGGGAGTCAAAGGAGGCTCCTCCTGTGTCCATCCTGGTTGCAGGGAGTCAAGTTCTCTGTGGAGTCTCCGTGTTGAGGGCCAAGCTGCCTGACCTGCATCTCTGTAGCTGTACAGTGGAGGACGCAGACTTGGACCAGTGACGGGGCACAGAGTGGGGTGCTTGGGGTCCTGAGGACCCAGGGATGGGGCAGAGCCAAGATCAGTGCCGCCATGACCAGTGTTTCTTTTGCCCTCCATTGGCTTCAGACCGATGAGCAGGGGCAGATGGGTGTGGGCCAGAGTTCCTGGGGAGACCTCCTCAGGCTCCCCTTAGCCCCCAGGCTCCCCCTGAACCCCCAGGGCTGCTGGGAGTGACCTTTACCCTGGGTCCATGCACTGGGCACACTTAGGGCATCAATGCCACCAGCTGCGCCCTCCTTCAAGTTTGGACACCGCAGCTGGACTGGGCTCTGTGAGCAGGCATCGCAGGCAGTGCCCATCCTGCTGTCTCTATCCTTTTGCAAGGTCCGTCTGGCACCACGCCATGTCCACCCAGATGGGACCTCCCTTATGCGAGCCAGGCCCTGTGACTGCCCCGTGATCACCAGATTGGTCCCTTTCAGGGCTCTAGAGACCGGGGTGGGGGCACAGGGTCAGCACTGGGTCAAAACCTCCAAAGACTGTGCAGAACTTCTAAGCCTGGCCTAGAACTGGTCCTTCGGTGGGTTCTGGGCTGTGTCTGACCCTATGTACCCCCTCACAAATCCGGAGTGGGGAGAAGCTGGTGGGGCTGTGCCTGTCTAGTGTCCCCTTAGGGAGGAAGGAGCACCCCTCACCTGTCCACCCCTACTGCTGCAGTCCCCGGCCTTGGACCTTCACTCTCTCTGGCCACCACTTTCCCAACCCTCTGGCTCATTTGAGGACCCTCCTGTGAGGACTGGCCTCACTGGGTGTTGGGCAGAGGCCTGGGGTTCGTTTCTCCTTCAAGTCTCCTTCCCTTGGGTGCCTCCTGTGAGGTGAGGGTCTGAGGTGTAGGGGAACAGTGGGGTCTCCCACCCGGCCGTGTCCTGATAGACCCCTAGAGGCATCGGGTCTTGGGTGAAAGGGAATCATGGGGTGAGGCCCCTCTTCTGTCTGCCCCAGCTCTTGTTTTTTTGTCTCCGGCCCATCGTCTGAGCCACGCACAGCACAGTGGAGCTGGGCTGGGCTAGGCTGGGCTGGGCTGGGCTGGCAGCAGCTCCCTCCAGCCTGCTCCTCTGCTCTTCCCACACCGCAGAATGCCACAGCTTCTGAAGGTCACTCGGCCCATCTGAAAGGCCCGGGGTGCATCCAGGCTTAACCCCAATTTCACAGGTGGCGCAGGGACGCTGGCAGGCCAGAGGGGACTGCAGGGGCCAGCGACCTCCCATCCTCTGGCCTACCCTGCTGCAGTCCCGCCTCGGGAGCCCAGGGGGCGCTGGGGCGCCGTGGCTGGCTCTGTGCCTTCCGTGGCAGAAAGCCCAGCCTCGGTGTGCCAACTGGGGGCTCGGGGGTGGGGGAGATGGCGCTGTGTGTTTTCCGATCAATAGGAGATGCTGGGTCCCAGAGCCTTCACACGTCGGCATGGGAAGAATGCCAACTAAAAAGTCTTTTCCTGTTTGTGGGCGAAGGATGCGAGAGGAGAGAGGGGACTGGCTGTCCTTGCAGGAAATTTCCCACTGCCAGCATTTGCCCCGACAGCAACAGCGACAGCTAGTGTGTCTGTGCCTGCGAGGTCACCGAGGTGGCAGAGGGCCGGCTCTGTGATCCACCCACCCGGGTGGGTGTCTGGGTGGTTTCTGGGCCTTGACCTTGAGAGGGCAGCACGTCTAAGCTGTAGTCTGGTACCTGCTCTGTCCCAAGGGCAGGGCTCACTCACCCACCAGCACCTGCAAACATCTCTGCTTTGCATTCCCCCATGGACGTGGCATGTCCAAAGGCCTTCCAAGCCTGATTTCGGAATCCCTCTTGGGCTCTGGGAACGGGAACAGCAGAGGGTCATGTGGGAGTGGGGCTGTGGTCCGAGGCCACATTTGTCCTGGGAATTTGGTTCAGGGAACATACACTGGCATTGGCAGACATTGGCATTGGCATTGGAGACAGATGTGGGGGCCCTGTCAAGGTGGCATTGCCCAGACCCAGGCCTGAGAGGGCTTGTGAAGACCAGAGCCTGGAGCCAGTCCCCCAGTCATTGTCCACAGGTTCGAAATATGGCCCCGTGATGGTCCCATTCCTTCCCTCAAATCGGAAGCTGGACCAGCCCTCCAGACACCCCCTCGTGACATCCTAATCTGGGGTCCTGGCTAGTTTCCTGTCCCTGCACTTCCCTCCTTTGCTCCAGAGTGTCTATGGCAGGCTCTCAATGTGGGGCCTCCCATTATTCCCCCGAATCCCTGCCCTAGGGGTCCTTTGCAGTAGTAACTCTTGAGTGCCTAACATGTGACTGTCAGCCTAGGCTGGTAGAACAGTAGAGTGCAGTGTGTGTGTGTGTGGGGGGGGGGGGGGTTAGGTTCTGCAGGTTGGAGATCCCAGCTCAGAGAGCAGAGTGGGAGATGGCTGGGATGGAGAGATGGAGCCCTGTGGATGGAGCAGCCACATGTAGAGGGCAGTGAGGCTGTAGACACGTGGGGCAAAAGGACGGGGCACAGTGAAATGTGGCCACATGCCCAGGGCAGTGAGGCTGCCCACACGTGAATTCCGAGAGAGATCCTCAGGGCAGGTCTGAGAGCAACAGGCCCCCTGAGCTGCCTGGGCAGACATCCAGCCAGTGCCTCAGCCTGACCCATGCTGTGGTCCCCCCTGAGGACCCACCACATCAAACACCTGCTCCTCCTAGCCTTGGGCTTGTGGGGAGCAGCCCTGCTTTGCCTGGGGCTCCATACAACCCAGGCCCTAGTTATGGGGTGGTGATCTGGTTCTGTCCTTGGCTCTACGTGCCAGGGAGAGGCCCTCTACCCGCCCCCAGTAAACCTCTCTGGGGAGGGGACACCAGGAGTGAGCAGCCTCGGGGGGTTCGGAGGTCACTGGTGGGGGGGGCACCCAGTGAGGCTCAGGTGCCTTTGAGGGAGGGTACACACCAGTCTGAGTTTCTGCACCCCTCACCAGTGGGGTGCACCTAGTTCCTTCCCCTCCTCACACTGGGAACCATGTGGCAGGCAGGCTGGGCCAGCAGCGCCCTCAGTGCTCACCTTGCCCCCGGCCTCTTGCCAGTCCCTCTGGGGCTCCCCTGGTGCTCTGCGAGCAAAGGCAGACAGGCTGTCTCGGGCACCAGCTGCAGGTCAGGTGTGACCTTGAGTCCCTGGAGGTGCCCCAGGCTTGTCTCTGTGCTGGAATTCCTCCCTGCCTTCTCCTCTCCTCCTCTTCCTCCGCTCCCCCTGCTTCCTCTGGGGCTGAGAGCCCAGCTCTGTTTTCCTGGGGATGACTCAGTCTCCTCCCACCTGCCGGTCCGGCTCCCCCAGATCATTGCAAAGAGGCCGAGAGGGAATGCGTTTCCCAGGCGCTGCCAGGGTGCCCGGGGCCAGGGGCAGCAGCCATGCCTTTCCCCGGGGCCTGCAGCCCACAGGCTCAGCGTGGCCAGAAAGCTTCTGGGTCTCCAGGACCGACAGACAGAGAGAAGTCAGAGCCGCCCTGGCCTCTGAGGGATGCTCTCTGGGCCCTGCACAGGCTGCCCATCTCTTTCTCCTCACACAGGACATGCAGGAGCTGGCCTGCCCCTTGTCCCCGTCTACCTGGCCCTGGAGGGTTCTGTCAGGGCGGTGGGCAGCAGAGTTGGCACGCAGTAGACCGCCCAGGCTGGCCTTGCCAAGGGCACTGGTTCCCTGGTTTCTCCCCAGCCCGGCCCAGCCCAGCCCACACCCGGCTGGGGGAATTGTCATGCCGCCCAGTCCCTGCATCACATGAGCCAGGCCTCAGCCCGTCTCGGGGAGCACATTCCCATGGCCACCGCAATTGGCTCTCGGGCTGAGCATGTGACCCGGTGAGAGCTAATGGGAGGCCAGGAGCCTTGGCAGCGCCTGGAATGCAGGTGCTATGTGATGCTGGGGCCTTTTCTCATCACCTGCCCACGACTACGCACCAGGCCTCTCTTGTGGCCCAGAGAACCGGGCACAATGTCCTTTGTCTTCCCTGCATGGCCTCACTCCTCTCAGTCCCCGCCCAGCATCCGTGCCTTCTTGACATGCATTATCTCTTTGAACTCTGGAGCAATGACTGTTGTTTGCATGGTCTGAGTTAGCCCAGCCTCGCTCAGCCCAGGCAGTGAGGACGTCGCAGGGTCCCCTACTGGGTTGCCCGCCTTGCATTTATTTCTGGGGCGCCCGGGTCCTCTTCCCTCGTCCTCCCAGCTTGGACCCACACCACAGGCCCGGCGAGGAGCACAGTCCCTTGGAAACAGCTCACTCCCCCGTGGAGACCAGCGTGGGGCTGACGCGTGGGGCTGGGCCAGGAGAGACTCCTGGCAGCTTTGGGACGCCAACTAGTTTGCGGGGAAACAGTCTGTCTCCCCAGATGGCGCGCGGCGCCCCAGAGCTGCCAGCAGGGCTGGAGGCCAGGCGCTGGGTTCCCGAGATTCTCTGCAGGAGGGAGTCCATGTAGAGCCCGTGGTGGTGGGGGGCCACGTCCCACCGTCAGCCTGCTCCCCAGTGTCTAAGAGGAGGAGATGAGCTAGGAGAGGGGCTTTCTGTCTTCAGCCCAAATAGCAGAGTGGGGGGAAACTTGAGGTGTCCCAGGGCCATCGCAGAGCTTGGAAACCCCCTTTCCCCTTGTAGGGGACTCTTCCTCCTTTTTCCAACCTGATCTACTCAGGTCCTTCGGCAACATCACTGGACATCCCAACACCCCTGCTCGCCCCAAGCCGGGCACATCCAGAGATACCCTGCTTCTTGCTCTGGGTGGGGCCGGGTGGGGGGCTGGGAGCTAGCACCTGGCTCAGCAGTGTCTGGTTGTGTCCCTCTTCCTGGTGCCCAGAGCAGGGCTAGACCCATGTGGGAGTCGGGCCCTGCCTGCCAGAGCCCTGTTGATATCCTGGGCACAGCCAATGGGAAGCTGCTTGTAGGTGCTCAGGGCTCCAGGACCTCTCTCCACCAGCCCCAGCTCAGCCTATCCACCTCTCCCATTCTTTCCCTGCCCCTGTGCCTGCTCTGCTCTACCAGTTGCTGCACCGGGGTCAGGCACCTGGAAAGACCCACATGAGCAGGAGTGTCAAGGAAAGGGGCTTGTGCATGGGTGGGGGAAGGGAGCAGCTTGGGGAGAGCAACCAGGGACCCAATCAGTCACAAAGGGGTTTCATCTGGGAGGGGTGCAGATGTGGCACAAAATGGGAGCCCCAGGACCGTGGGCTGCCCTTTGCTGGGCATCTGGCATCCCATGAGCACCCTGGAGACCAAGTTGGGGCCCTCATAGTACCAGACAGAGGGTCTGTTTACAGCCTCACTAGATGGGGAATGAGAAAGGGAAGGGCAGTACATGGTCCTGAGGTGCCTTGGGTAAGCTGCCCTGTGGCCCAGTTAAGGGGGCACCTCTCAGGGGGACAAGGAGGCCCAGGCCATGGGTACATGTCCTGCCACTGTGGGCCTTGCCTGTCCTAAGATGCCACAGTGGACCCTGGAGACAGCCCTAGTCCCCAGCCTGGGGAACACCCCACACCAAGGAAGGCACCAGGAATGCTTCTCTATGCCAGGGGATCACCCCTTCCTGTTAGAGCCCCACTGCCCAGCCTTGAAGGGTGCAGCAGGCGGGGCTTGGCCTCCCTCCATGAGAAGTGGCACCATTTACATTTTTACAAAATCTCCTTTTTGTCCCAGGCTGCACGCGCTGAGAAATGTCACATCTCATTCTCAGCCTGGAGCTGTGAGCCAGAGTGACAGTTCCAGCCGCCACAGAGCCGTGGGCTCAGAGGTGACGGCGCTCGGGCCTCAGCTCCCAGATCTGAGGTGACTGTGGCTAGATGGATGGGTCACCTGTGCTTGGGGATCAGGGAGAGACGGGGCAGGCAGGGGAGGCGGGGATGGGCAGTAGAGATGGGCAGTGTCTTTGTGAGGAATTCCCTGCAAATCCCCCATTTCTGCATGAGAGTGATATCACCAATGGCCTCTGACCCAGAAAACGGGGTACTGAGCACCTTGCCCCCCATGGGGCCTGTCTGCTGCAACCTGTGCCCCTAGGGGTGTCCAGAGCTTCATTCCCGAGAAAATGAGTCTGCCAGATCTCAAAATGGTCTCCCTGTGAGTTCCCCAGACTTGGACCAGGGAAGCCCGGGATGGTATGTGCAGGAGAGCAGCCCTGAGTGGGTGAGGAGATGTGGGTGACAGCACAGAAGACCCCTCTCTCATCACCTTGAACGGCCCCAGCAGTCTACAAGAGTGAGCGGTGTGTAAGCACCTTATTTCTTCTCCGAACCTGGCAGGGGTGGGGGTGTGCAGGCCACCTCTCCAAGCTCCTCTCACCTGCTGCTTTGGCTGTGGGTGCCATGGGGGGGGGGGCGGTGCCCAGGGTCCAGGTGCTATAATCGCTGGAAGCAGCCCCAGGATCAAGGAACAATGCGGGCACTGTTTGCGGAGCCCGGAACACTAGGGCACACTGCACGCCCGCCTTTGAAGTGTAATTGCCGCTTTGCAGCCAGCCAGCGCCACAGCGGAGGCCAGACCCTTTTCATCGCAGGCCAGGCGCCCCACTTCCCAGACGCCGACGAGGAGGCAATTAGTCGCAGCCCCGTTGGATCCTCTGGTGCAGTTACTCGAGGCCAATGGGCCACTGTGGCTCCCGGCCGGGCGCTGCTCAGTCCCAGCTCTGCCCAGGATGGGGTGAATGAGGGGCCAGTCCCAGCTCTGCCCAGGTGTGGGGAAGGGGCTGGTGGAGCCCTCTGTGCTCAGGACAGGGAGCTCGAGGGTCAGTGCCCTCTTTGTGTCCCCAGGGCTGCGCCCTCCTGGCTCCCCGGTCGTGTGTGAGAAGCTCCAGGCCGGCTTCTTCCCATCTGAGACATGCCCAAAGCCCAGGGCTGCTCACAGCAGAGGGCACCCACCCTACACTCCTCCCCTTCCACCCTCCTCCTCTTGATCCTCCCATGCCCTTCATCTCCCCTCCACCCTCCTCCCTGCACCCTTCTGCCTCCCCTCCACCTGGACCCTCTTATCCCCTCCCCTTCTCCATCTTCCATCTGTATCCTCCTCCCTCTCAGGCTCTCCCTCTACCATCCCTCTCTCCTCCTCTTTCCTCCCTCTCCCCTTCTCCCTCTTCTCCCTTCTTCCCCTGGTTCTGGACTGGAACTTTCTCTCTCCTCTCTGAGGCTGGCTGCCCCTCACCGGCCAGGGAGCCCTTCTCAGCACTCCCTCCAATGCCATCCTACAAAGGTTTCAGTGCCACATCGGTTCATGCCGGGGCGGAGGCACTCAGGGATGAGCTTGGTGGCATAGGCTGGGGCAGGCGAGGTTTTGCAGGTGGCAGGCCTCCCAGCCCTAGGAGTGGACCCTCAGCCTGGTCTATGGGTTCCCCCTTCTTCTGGGGCACAGTGGCAGTAGCCTCCCACCTACCCACACAGCCTCAGGCTGAGCTCTTGGGCAAGTAGCTTGACTGGCTGGTCCCAAGCTGCTGGGTCACCCCATGCCAACCTGGGGGTGCTGTCCATCTCTCCCACTTTCTGGGGCTCTCTCAGGACCGCCTCTTGGCATTCTGTCCAGTGCCGGGATGTGGGCAGGGGGCTCTATGAACTCTGGGTCCCGGCCTTCAGGCACCTCACAGCCATATATATGGTCGTTGCCCCAACTCTGGTCCTCATGCACCCATGTCAGCAGCATGCTGGGTGGAGACATTCAGCCCTTGAGGGAAATTCCCTGTCAGGGTGGGGGGGCAAGGAGACCCCATAGGCCAATGGGCTGCCTGACTCAGGCCGGTTACTTGGGTGCCAGTGGTGCTTGTCAGGAAGAGGAGAGGACATCAGGGTTGCTTGGCCTTTCACTGAATACCAGGCTCCCAACCCCCAGCCAGCCTGCCTGCAAATGTACATGGAGAGAGAGAGAGAGAGAAAGAGAGAGAGAGAGAGAGAGAGAGAGAGAGAGAGAGAGAGAGAGAGAGAGAGAGAGATGAAAGGTCCAAGAACAAACCCTGCTTTACTCTGGTCTGCACATTCCAGAGTGCTCCTTGTTTAGGGCACAGTGCAGAATAGTGTGGCCTGAGTTGGGATAGATATAGATGGTGCCAGGGAGCAAACGTGAAAGACCCAGGGCTCCAGAGGGGCTCAGGAGGCAGTTGGGGAGGCCCAATGGTCTCTGAACCCACTTCCTGCCAGGAGGTTGGACATGGTCAGGAGAGGTGGGAGGACAGGAGTTTAACTTCTTTGGGGATGAGGGGCTGTCTTCCTGGAAGCTTAGGAAGAGGCCCAGAAAGCAGTGCTCAAAGCATCCCGAGTCCTGTCTGAGACGCAGGAGAGAGTGCTCAGCAGGCAGAGAGGGGAGCAAGGGATAGGTAAGAGGGCGGGAACAGGAATGCAGAATTCCTGCTTTGTGCAATCTCAGTGAGGGTTACACTCCCACAGCGGTGCTACCTGGGGTTGCCCCCCCACAAGGCTACATTTGGCCCCACTGCAATGCCCAAATCTCCACCCACGGCCTGGCACCAGGGCTGGGGTCCTGCAGGCAGGAGCTGCAGGGAGATCCACTCACTTTCTGCTCGTTTTCTTTTCTGTAAAGCCATTCTGTTAATTAAAAAAGAAAAATGAAAGTTGAAGGGACTATATTAATATGAGATAAACTAGATTCAGAGAAAAAAAGTATTGCCAGGAATAAAAAAGTTATTTCAAAATGATGAAAGGTCCAAATCAGTGAGGGGATATAATCCTAAATGTTTATTCACCGAATAAAGCTTCAAAACAGGCAGGGAAAAAAAAAAAAAAACCAAGAACGAAAAGGACAAGCAGAAACATTCATAAGAGATTTCTGGATCTCTCTCTCTTTCTCTCTCTTTCTCTCTCTCTCTCTCTCTCTCTCTCTCTCTCTCTCGCTTGCTCGATCTCTCTCTCTCACACACACAGAGCAAGAAGATAGAAAAATTCAGAGAATTGAATATTGTTATCAACCAACTTGACTGAATTGTCATTTAGAGAAGAAACTCCATTAGCAGCAATAGAATCTATACACTTTTCCTGATGCGTGGAAAACATTGATCAAGTTAGACCATATTTTGATCCCTAAAACAATTCACAATACATTTCAAAGCATTTAAGTCTCATAAAATATGTTCTCTGGCCGCAATAGAATTAAATTGCAAAGTAATCATGAAAAGATAGGTGAAAATACTTAGAACTATTTGAAAATACACAAATACACTGGGGTTAGAGAGAGAACTCAACAGAAGTGTTTTGAACCACTTAAGATGAAAATGCAACATACTTGGATTGGGGGAAACTGCTTGCCTCTATCTCAGGAAGACATTATAGTGATAAATGCAGACAGTCATACACCAAAAGAGTCTACACCATGCAGCCAGCTCTGGAAAGACACAGTTTAATCTTAACACCACAGATGAGCAATCTTGAGCACAGAGTCGAGAGTCAGCCCCGAGGACCACCAAGTTCTCCCACGCCCCAAATAAAATAGACCAACAAGAGAAGCACAATTGAGCTATTAGCACGCTGAAGAAATGAAACGATATAACACTGGAAATCAATGACATGAAAACCCGAAGAACAATAGAGAAAAATCAATGAACATGTGCGAGTGGAGAAGATGGATGAAATGGATAAACTTCTAACCGGATTAATTTGGGGAAAAGAAGAGGAATCAGCCCACAGCCCTGGCCTGGAACAGTTCCTAGAGGAGAAAGGTGATTCCTGGCACCCATTTTTCACCAGCGCCAATAGAATGACACAGGAAAATGGCCTGAGTGATACAAGTGTGTGAAGGAGGAGAGTCTAGGAGCCCTGAATTTTGGGGGATCCAGCACGCCTGCACAGCAGCAGGATTCAGGTCTTCCCAGAGAATCTGCCAAGCACCCCGGGACTCTGGAGGCAGAGAAGAGTACAGCCCCAAGAGTCCATCCATCTCTGTGAGGGTTTGAGCCCCTAGCTCAAACCACACCCAGACTCAGTCTAGGTGGCTGGTGGGATGCCAGGACCTAGAGCAGACAAAGACACTGAAGGAAATGAAGAGACAACCCAGTGTATCTCTCAAGCAGGCAGACAAAGAGATTCACAGAACAAGTCCTGCTGAGAACAAGAAACTGAAAACGGGGCCAGAGCAATAGCAAGGAGGGCATTTGCCTTGCACATGGCTGACCTGGGTTCGATTCCCAGCATCCTGCATGGTCCCCTGAGCACTGCCAGGAATGATTTCTGAGCGTAGAGCCAGGAGTAAGCTTGAATGCCACTGGGTGCGGTCCCAAAACAGAGAGAGAGAGGGAGGGAGAGAGAGAGAGAGAGAGAGAGAGAGAGAGAGAGAGAGAGAGAGAGAGAGAGTGAGAGTGAGAGAGAGAGAGAGAGAGAGAGAGAGTGAGAGTGAGAGAGAGAGAGAGAGAGAGAGAGAGAGAGAGAGAGAGAGACTCAACACTGATCACAAACCCCAGGAAAAGGCCAGACCCTGAGAGGTATAGAGAAAACACAGTGTGTGTGTGTGTGTGTGTGTGTGTGTGTGTGTGTGTGTGTGTGTGTGTGTGTGTGTGTGTGTTTGGGTTGGGGGAGGGGAGGGGAGGACCGCCTTTGTAGCCTCAGGCTAAGCACAGAGAATTTAACCGTGAAAACCAAAGATAGGATTGAAGAAGTTGGTCTTGATGGAGATAGTGAGATCTGTGCTTTGGGGGATGCTGGTAAAAGAATCAAAATGAAAAGGCACCGGCTGGAAGAAATCATGTGCAAATTGTCTGTCTGACAAAGGCCTTGATGCAGAGTCTTCGAGCAGCTGCTAAAACTCAGTTCTCAGGAAACAGAAAACTCCAAAAAAAGACACCAACCAAGGGAGTGAGGATGAGGGTCTTGGTGGATCTCAGTGTTAGGAAAGGAACCACTTGAGCATGAGCTCCTGCACACCCTCAAAATGCGCCACGAGAGGCTTGACTTAGACGGAGAGCAGGACGGTGTCCCCTGCAGACACTGCAGTTCCCTGGGAGGGCTTCTCGGTGGAGTCAGAGCTCTGCTAGGTGGGTGACCCGGACAGTCTGTCCAGAGGAGGGAAAGGCTTAACTGTTTTCCTTCATTAAAAAACAAAACAGGGGGGCCCGGAAAGATAGCACAGCGGCATTTGCCTTGCAAGCAGCCGATCCAGGACCAAGGATGGTTGGTTCAAATCTCGGTGTCCCATAGGGTCCCCCGTGCCTGCCAGGAGCTATTTCTGAGCAGACAGCCAGGAGTGACCCCTGAGCACCGCTGGGTGTGGCCCAAAAACAAAAACAAAAACAAAAAAACCCCAACAAAACAGGGGCCGGAGAGATAGCCCAGCGGTAGGGCGTTTGCCTTGCAAGCAGCTGACCCAGGACCAACGGTGGTTTGAATCCCGGCATCTCATATGGTCCCCCGAGCCTGCCAGGAGCGATTTTTGAGCACAGAGCCAGGAGTAACCCCCTGAGTGCAGCCGAGTGTGACCCAAACCCCCCCCCAAATAAAAATAAAAACAAACAAAAACACAACCATTTAGATGACATGGTTGCAATAGCATGAATGGTGCTAAGACGAAGTCATTGCTCTTTCAGCACCACTGAAGCTGCCTTGTGTCACCCCCACCCCAGTGTGACTCTGGCTATTCATTCCTCACACACACACACACACACACACACACACACACACACACACACACACACACACACACACACACCACGCTTATGATTGGTTTCAGAATCCAAGACTCATAGGGCCTTGTTGAGTGTAGTTTGCTCCCTGCTCTGTCTGTCTGTCTGTCCGTCCCCCCTCCAAACATGCAGCATTGCTCCTGTTGACTCCTCACTTCCCACAATGCCCCCCAGTTCCATCCACACATCATGTCGTCCTCCATACAGTTGCAACTGCCCCTACTTGCAGCTTCTGCCCCTACTGCAGTTCCCTGGCCCACTGACCCCTTGGGCATGCGGACTGTGTTCTTGGTCTGGCCACTGCCCTCTTAGCACTGAGTATAAGTGCCTGGGCCTTTCCTGACGGTGCACCTGTGTTTGGGGCTGGATGCTGTGGAAGCTTTATTCTTCCTTTTGAGGATTCTTTGCACCCTGGTCCCCACAGAAGCAGAACAAGGGTACGTTTTCACCCACGGAGATAATGAATTCCTTCTCATGGGTCCCATCTGCCCCAATTGTCCACAGCCCTGAGGATAAGCGACACTCAGGGAGGCATGAGACCACATCTTGAGACCACACCTGTCCTTCTGATGTGCATTTCCCTGGCAACAAGGGTCCAGGGGCTTCTCCCTGCTGAAAAGGCTCCAAAAAGGAGGAAATAGCTTTGCACAGACTTGAGTCCCTGCAGTTTATTCATTCAGGCCCAGCTGCGTCTCAGTGAGAACCAAGGGAACAGGGCGCCACCAGGGGATGCCTGAGCCTTGGACCTCTCTCCTTCCTCCTTCTTCCTCATTCCTCTTCCTGCCTTATTTTTCTAGGACCAGAGAGGCATGTGACCCCACCCATGCCCACCCATGTCTACACCACTTACCCACAGACAGGAGGATGGGGCCCTACAGTGGGTCATGTCTATGTAGAGAACATCTACAAGTTGATCAGAAAGAGAAAATCGTATAGAAAAGTGCGGGTAGTAAGTTTGCAAAGCTAGTTATGAAGGGGGAAACCATGTGCCATAGCCATAGGGCAGCAGGTAAGGTGCTTGCCTTGAATGCAGCTGACCCAGGTTCAATCCCTGGCATCATATATGGTCCCCTGAGCACTGTCAGGAGTGATTCCTGAGCACAGAGCCAGGAGTAAACCCTGAGCACTGCTGAGTGTGGTCCCAGAACCAACCAACCAACCAAACAAACAAACGAAAAGAAAACAAAACTAAAGAGAAACCAAAAGGGAAACTGTGGCAGACCTTCAGGTGGAGAATAAGTAGCCCAGTGATGCCCTCACAACCAGCAGACTCTGGGCAAGCAATGAGTGGTATGGGCCAGGCCGTGTGGGGAAAGGAGCTGGGTCCTGAGCTGGGAACTTTCTCCTCCTCCTCCTCCTCCTCCTTTTTCTCCTTCTCCTCTTTCTCTTCTTTCCTCCCTCCTCCTTTTCCCTCTCCTCTTGCCTTCTCCCTCCTCCTCCCTCCTTCTCCCTCCTTCTTCATCATTCCTCTTCCTGCCTCCTTTTTCTTCTTCCTCCTAGCTTCTCCTTCCTTCTCCTGTCTCCTTCTCTTTCTTCTTTCCTCCTATTTTCTCTTTCTTTCCTCCCCATTTCCCCTCCTCCTCCTTTCTCCATTTTGCTCCTCCCCCTCCTTCCTCCTCCTCCCTTCTCTCCTCCTCCTTTGTCCTCCTTCTTCCTCTGGATCCTGAGGGATAATAAGACCAGCCTCCCCAGGCCCCTCTGTGGCATTGAGACCGCATCTGTGGGACTTGAGGCTCTGAGTGCCATGGAGTCACCAGTGGAACCCTGTCCTGGCATTCAGTCCCTCAAGGTGGTCCTTCCCCACTCCACCGAGGTCCCTGGACCTAGCTTTTCTGGGCCCAGCTTCAGGGGGTCTGGCGGGGGTTCAGTACAGTGACTGTGCCCATGGCATTGGAGGTCAAATGACCAGCCGCCCCACTCTTGGGGTGCAGGGACCATACTGCGTTTCTTCCCAGAACCCCTCTCTCTCCGAAGACTGGCCCTTGGGGTGCTTTAGGATTGAACACCCTTCCATCATGGATGTTCCCCCACTGACTGGTCTAACCACTCTTATTCTCATGGGCATCCTGGGTTTCCACCCTGTCAGTCATGTGCCATCTGCTATGTCCACCAAGTAGACACAGCTGTCTCCACTCCAATTCCCAATTGTCCTGTGTTTCCAAACTCCACATCCCTCCTCAGAAACAGGAGGTTCCCAAGTCTGGGTGGATGGTCTGAGGCTCTGCCACGATACCTGGCACAGGGTTAGTGTGGGAGGTGAGGCTGGCATGGATGGACACTGGCCACTCCTACATGTGGCCGGCAGAGACTCATGGGTAGACCTCCATCCATCTCTCCTCAAGGTCAGATGTGGGAGTTAGCCTGGTGGGTAGCCTAGAGAACCTCAAATATTTCTTGCTCCTCCACCTCTTCAGAGAGACATTGGTGCTGCCCCTCGCAGGGTCCTGCACACACTCCAAGAGAGGTTTGTGTAATGCCCCTGAGCTGCATGCATCCAGCGTGGTCCTTAGGGACCCTTCCCTGGACTCAGGTGAGTGAACTGGACGCCTGTAGAAGGAGTGGGGAGCCTCATGCGGGGGTGGGGGGGATAACTGCCTTTTTGCTGAGCTGTCCCTCAGGGCATTATCTGTTGTCGCAATATATTATTGCCGCAGACGCCACACGTTAGAGCTCAGTGTCAGCACAACCATCTAGGAAATTCGTTTATTATTCACTTAGGATTGATGGCGGCCTCATCGCCTTCCAGGGCCTGGTTCCGCGCGAGCTTCACTCTGGCCCAGCCTGGGCTACCCTGGACAGTGGAAGGGTGAGGCAGGCAGCTGGGAGATCTGACAAGGAGAATCCTGGAAGTCAGTATCTTCAGCTATACCCCAATTCATCCCCACCATGGGTTGAGCTCAGCTTAGTGCCAAGTGCAGGACTCTAACATTGACCCTCAGCTCTGTGCCAACTTTATCTACAACTCTGTGTGTGTATGGTCTGGGGAACCTGGCTGCTTACTCTGGTCCATTTTTGTGGTTTTTTTGTTTGTTTGTTTGTTTGAGAGGCCACACCTTGTTCCTGGCTCTGCACTCAGGATTCAGTCCTGGTGCTATGGATGGAACCCTGATCAGCTGTGTGCAGTGCAAATACCCTCCTGCTGTAGCACCGCTCCACTCCCCTGGCTTGTCCTTGCAGTGACCCTGAGCTGCACCAAAACCAGGGATCCCCAAAGTTTGTAAGCGTGCAGTTTCCTCTGTCCAGCCTTGCTGCACGGCCCCCCTCCCTGCAGATACCCAGTGCTTCCCTGGCCTGCCCCTTCCAGAGCTGCCTCCTCCACCATTGTGAGTTTGGCATCTGGTTGGGCACCAGTGAGGGACCCGACAGGCAAGCTTGAATGCAATAATCACTGAGAGGTGAACTGGTGTGGGTGGGTGGGCAAGTATCACTCAGAAAACTGAGCTGAGTGGCTGGCAGGTGGGAGCCACTCCTGACCTGCAGGGGCATGAATGGAGCAGCAGCTCCATGGTGGCTGGGGAGGGGTTAATCAGAACCACTTCCCCAGGGCAGTGAACCCAAGAGTTGGAGGGAGAGTCCCAGTCACTTCAAACAAAGGCGCAGGGCGGCACAGGGCATTCGGGGGATTAACAAGCACTTGGCATTTGGATAGCACCAGAGACTTGCAGCTATGTCCAGGCCTGGTTCCAGGTCATATTTCTGTGGGTACACTGGTTCCTGCAGGGGCCAGTCATGGGCTCCCCTACAGTGCAAGGGGCAGACAGGGCACAACAGGGCATGATTAGGCACAACTGGGTACAACTAGGCTGGCATCTTATCTACCCGTTGCTGCCTTCCTGGGCAGAGTCCAGCTTGGCCACCCTTCCATCTCTGTAGCGTGCAGAAACGCCCTGACTGGCCCTGTACCCCTCTGCAGCTGAGGGCGACCCTCAACCCCACCTACTGTGCCGAGCACACCTCACCCACTCCACCTCTACCCTGTTCTCCCAGCACCTGCATTGGCTCCCCCTGAACCTCCCCTGTTTGGCCCCACCTCAGAAGATTCCGGAAGAGTTCCAGGTCCTCCAACTTCTCCTCAAAAATGCAAAGACTTAGAGCTGTACCCAGAGATGCTCAAAGACAGGGAGCTGCGCCCTGAGATTCTCGGGAGACCTGAAGGAGGCCATGCAGTGCCCAGGACTAAACCAAGGATGGGTCTGTGCTAGGTGAAGCCCCAGCCCCACAGTGTCCCTCTGCACCTGCCTCTCCAGTGGCCAAATCTCTCAGCCAGCGGCCCCCCACTTGGCTTCAGAGCCTTCTGTGGGCGGGCGGGGGGGCCATCCCCCTTCTCCAGCCTCTCCTATCTCGGTGCTGCAGATGTTCGTCTTTGAGCAGGAGCTGGAAGCGGGGGTCGCCCGCGCTGCTCCCGAAGGCAATCGCCTTTAATTCTCACCCCCCCTTTAATTAGGAGCGAGAGAAAATTGTGACATCAACTCAGGCCTTCCCTTCCCAGGGACGTGGATTAGTCCCGCGGACGCGGCCCCTGCAGCAAATCTCCTGGAAGGCTTGGAGAGCTGCAGATAAGGAGTGGGGTAGCTGGGGGGTGGACACTCAGAGAGGAAATGAAGGATGAAGGGCACAGGGGGAACCCGGCCCCCAGGGACGAACAGGGGCATCAGGGAGTTCCCAGTTGGGGGTCCAAATAACGGGGGAATGCATTTGGGTTCTAGATTCTGGAGGGGGAGCAGTGTGGGAATCCCAGCTCTCGCCAAGCCCAACCTTGCCTTCCCACCTCTGTGTGGGGAGGTGGCACCAGCCTCTTTCTGACCCCGGAGTGTCTCTGATAATGCAGGGGAGACTCGAGGAGGGTCTTTTGTCCTCTGCACTAGTCCCCATTTCCATTGTCTCTGCAGCTTTCAGCCTAGTCCTGCATGCCAGCTGGGGGGTCTGTGTCTGCAGGAGCCTCCATTTGTACCTTCTGCATGGGAAAGTGATGGTCTTGGGACACACCTTTGTGGGGCAGTAGGGCAGAGACACCCCACAGGCGTCTACTGAGGGGCTGGGGCAGGGGTTGCTCATGTGGGCACAGATATGTAAAAGCCTTGAGGCTGAGTGGGCTCTGGGGTTGGGACCCTGGAGGCACCTTGGGGCCAGGTGTGAGAGATTAGGGAACAAGCACTAGAGTGTGTGGTAGATTCAGCCCAGCCTCTATCTCCTTTGACACACTGTCAGGCTGGAAGGGCCTGATGACCTTTGGGAAGGTCCCGGTGTCCAGCGTTTGAGCCACCTGCTGGGTTCTCCCCCTTCCAGGCCTCTACATCATCTCTCAGAGCTGCTGTCTCCATTTGGGGGTATGTGCCCACTCCTCGGTCCATTCAGCAGCAGTGGTGCCTGTACCTAGCTCCATCCTGCTTGCGGGACCAGAGTATTGTGGGTTCACCTGAGCCCCACCTGGCCCACCGTTGCAGCGACACAGGAAAGAGCCCCCCAATGCCGCCTCTTAGAACTAGAGTCAGGTGGAGCAGGAGCAGCTGGCCAGAACCAACTCAGAGCTACAGCCGGCAGGGCTACAGTTGGAGCAACAGCTAAGCAGAGCTACACCTGGCAGCTCCAGCTGAAGAGACGATGGTCTGGAAGAGCTCCAGCCTGGGACCTCCCTGGCCTCTCTGAGAATCATCCCGGATGGAGACAAGCTATGACAGGGAGCAGTGGCAGGGCACCCTGATGCCCTGCTCCCCGCCAGGAGGGCTGGACTTTGTCTCCCCTACCCCCTGGGAGTGCCTACCTTACTTGCTTCTCCCTTATCTACCCCTGCTGGATTTCTTAGGGAGTTGCCCTCTCCCACACTTCCCCAGGCCCAGCGTGGCACCCCTTTCTGCAGAGAGAGAGCCCCAATTTCCACATGTCCTTCCACCCGACCCTCTTTCTTCTCAGCCTTTGTCCTCCCTGCTGGGGGTGAGGGGGCCAATGGTTGGCAGTGCCTGACCCTGTCAAAGGTACCCTGAGCAGAAGCTGGGCCACCCCAAGAGGACGCCGTCTCTGTGGGCTCTGCAGTCCTGGATCTCATTTTCCTGATTTAAAATCAGCCTCCTCAATAGCTAATTGTTAAAAGGAAAAAAAAGAGGAGCGAAAAGGAAAATCAATTTGCACAGGGAATGAAGAGGCCTGTGGCCGGGGTGGGCTGTTATCTGCAGCAAGCCTGGGAACCATTAGAGCTGCCCTGGCCCCCCACCTCGCCCTGCTGAGTGGGCTCCTCTCCCCTCACCCTCGCTGACCTCACCCTCCCCAGGCTGGGACACACGGGATTGCGTGCCTGCGTGTGCTTGTATGTACTATGTGGGTGCACCTGTGTTGGTATGGGCGCATATGTACTTACTCGTGTGCGATGCGCACAAGGACATGAGCGTGCCTGAGGTTCTGTGTGCTGGTATGTGGCCAGGCTAGAATGTTCCTGTGCACAGGTGCAAGTGGAACTGGGCCTGCTGTGGGTTTGCCAGCATTCCCATGGCATGGCCATGTATGTGTTGTGCATGGTAAGTGGGAGTTTTTTGGAGTTAGTGTGCACAGGCATGAGCGTAGAGTTTTGTTGGTGAACCCATACATGCAACGTTTTGTCATTGAGCCCGTCAGTGCAGTGTTGTCAACGAGCCTGTGTGTGCAGTGTTTTGTACAGTGATCCTGTGTGTACAGTATTTTGTTCAGTGAGGCTGTGTGTGCGATGTTTTATCAGTGAGCCTGTGTATTGCTCAGTGAAGCTGCCTCTGGCTCTTCTTTTTTTTTTTTTTTTTTTTTTTTTTTTTTGGTTTTTGGGTCACACCCTGCGGCGCTCAGGGGTTACTCCTGGCTGTCTGCTCAGAAATAGCTCCTGGCAGGCATTGGGGACCATATGGGACACCGGGATTTGAACCAACCATCTTAGGTTCTGGATTGTCTGCTTGCAAGGCAAACACCGCTGTGCTACCTCTCCAGGCCCGCCTCTGGCTCTTCTACTCCCTCCCTGAGCTACTGCTGGGAGCCGCTGGCCAGGCTGAGTGGAGGCCCTGTGCCGAGGGAGGCGCCTCCCTCCTCCACCCTGGTGCTGTGGAGAGGCTGCAAGGACAGGGAACCGGCTCTGAATGTGCTCCCTGAGCATAGGCTTTCTTTTCCTGCTGTCCCCATTTTGGGGAAGGGAATCTGTGCTGTCTGGGCCTGGCACAGATTGGGGTGCCCCTCAGCGTCCCGCACAGGAAAGTCAAGACGTGTTGCCAGGGTCCATGTGGGAAGGTGGGATGGCTCCTGGTGACCTTCATGTCCCCATAAAAATACGAGATTCTGGGCCCGGAGAGATAGCACAGCGGCGTTTGCCTTGCAAGCAGCCGATCCAGGACCAAAGGTGGTTGGTTCGAATCCCGGTGTCCCATATGGTCCTCCGTGCCTGCCAGGAGCTATTTCTGAGCAGATAGCCAGGAGGAACCCCTGAGCATCGACGGGTGTGACCCAACCCCCCACCCAAGAAAACGAGATTCTGGCATCAGAAATGGGGGGTTTCGCCGTATGCAGCAGGCCATGATTTGGGGACCCCTTCCAGTGCCAGGCATCCTGCCCTGCCTAGTGAAAGGATGCAAATCTGTATTTCCAGCCCATTTTCCATGCAGCCCCTTTGTTGCTGGGAAGCCTGCTGGGGGCTAATTTTTATTGATTTTACTTTTACTACGAGGATTAATCCTACTTCTGTGGCTTTCTGTCAGTGGTTGGACATTCACACCCTTTCCAATATTTTCCTATTAAGGCTTATGTCACAAGTGACATCTTTGTGACCAAAGCTTGTTTTTTTCCCCTCGATTTGAGGGACTGTCTTCTCAGGTAGATAAATTAATAGGAAACATTGTTCGAGGCCTAAATTCATCTGCCTTTGATACACATTTTTTTTTTTTTTTTTTTTTTTTTTTGGTTTTTGGGTCACACCTGGCAGTGCTCAGGGGTTATTCCTGGCTCCAGGCTCAGAAATTGCTCCTGGCAGGCACAGGGGACCATATGGGGCGCCGGGATTCGAACCGATGACCTCCTGCATGAAAGGCAAACGCCTTACCTCCATGCTATCTCTCCGGCCCCTTTGATACACATTTTTAATTGCTTGGAACAGTACATTGGTTTTCATTTTAGCGAGCATTCATTTTGACATAATATAATTTTTCACTTTTATGAATCTAAAATAATCAATTTTTCCTTTACTATGTCTCTCTAAGCCTCACCTCCAAGCCCCCTTTGTAACTGGAGCTGGGAAAGACTGTCATTTCCAGCATCTCCTTTCTTCTCCTGAGCATGTTCCAATGGTGTTTGGAATGTGTTGGGATGTTTGGTGGGCTGGGTGCTCAGAGCTAGCTCCATCATCAGTGCCCTATGCCAGCTTGCTTCAGTGCCCCAATATCACTGAGTTTCCTCAGGACACTTCTCCATTCTTATCCTGGGGTGAGTTCAGGGTCGCCCTAGACCAGGGAGGTGTCATCTTACTAGTGAGACCTCATTACTGTTTTATGTGCATTTCCCTGAAAACCAGTGATGATGAATATTTTTCAGATTCCTGCTGGTTATCCGCATGTCTTATTGGGGGAATGCACGTTTTTTTGGGGTGCACACATGGTGGTACTCAGAAATTACTCCTAGCAAGCAGACTTGGGGGACCAAATGGGATGCCGAACGTCAGCTACGTGCAAGGCTAATGCTGCTATGCTATTGCTCCGGTGCCTGGGAATGTGCCTATTTATCTTTCTGGCAGTATTTGAAGAGGTTATTGGATTTTGAGTGATGGTGGTGGTGACAATATTGACGATGGTGATGACATTATTGGTGATGGTGTTGGTAGTGGTGGTGTTGGCCCAGTGAGGACAGCTTTGAGAGCAGTTGGGGGTGACGGTGATTCTGGTGAGACTGGTGATAACACAATTGAGGGAGGGAGTTCTTGGATTAAACAGACTTCTCTGAGCCCTGGTTAGCCATAAGAAGTGCCTATTCCTTGAAGGGCTGAGATATCAGCACTTGTAACTATGTTTAGGGGCAGTTGCCTGCCCGGTATTTAAGATCTCAGCTTGAGTGCAGGAGCTGGCCACTTCTCCCGGACTCTTTTGCTGGATGGTTACTGCCAGATTAATGGAAAAACTGTTGGTTGGACTCACTATTTCTGTTGCCCTGTTGCTTCTCCTGCTTCTGGTCCTCTCTCTCTCTCTCTGACTGACTCCTTGCATTGGTCCCAATTTTAGCTCTCTCTCTCTTTCTCTTTCTCTTTCTCTTTCTCTGTCTCTGTCTCTCTCTTTCTCTGTCTCTGTCTCTCTCTGTCTCTGTCTCTCTCTCTTTCTCTCTCTCTCTCTCTCTCTCTCTCTCTCTCTCTCTCTCGGCCTACAGATTGGCTGTTAAGGATACCTTGCCAGTTCCTCTATTAAACCCAGTCTCCCAAAATACTTTTTCTTGTTGAAGTCATGCCTTCAGCCCCGACATGAGTGGTGGTGATGTTGGCAAAGGTAACAGTAGTGTTGTTGGTGGTTGGTATGGTGGCGACAGTAGTAATGTTGTTGTTGATGATGGTATTGGTGACAGTGTCAGTGTCGTGGTAGTGACAGTATCGGTGGTATCGATGGTAAGGATGTTGGTGACAGTATTGATGGCGACAGTATTATTGATGGTGGAGACAGTTCTGGTGGTCATAGTGCTGGTGACAGTATTGATGGTGGTAAAAGCATTGGTGACGGTGGTGGTGACAGTATCGCCAGTGGTGATAGTCACAGACCTTCCCTTGGCCCAGACCAGCACCCCCTGCCACACTCGGCCACATGTGCTCGCTGCTGGGAGTGATGGCAGCAGCCTCTGGACCTGAACAAGGAGACCACAAGACTGCATCTTGGGACCTCGCCACACAAGTGGAGCCAGGGATTGTCCCCACGTTGTCATGCTGTTCCTCACTCGGGGGACCCTGGGAAGCCCAGCTCAGTCTGGCAAGGCGGAGAGCTTAGCACGTTCCTGCCACCATCCCAGACACTGGATCCTCCCTCCCCGCTCTGTGGTGCTCCCTCACCCAGGGGCTCAGAATCCTCGTGTGCCCACACAGATGGCAGGTGGGCATGGTGCTGAGGGTGCTGCCACCTGCACTGCTTCTGAGGTTCTTTTCACAGGGGAAACTGAGGCCAGGACTGGACCCTGCTTTCTGGAGGGGCCTCAAAGGGCCCCAGTCGAGGTGGCACTGGACGCAGGGACTTGGTGATCCCAGACACAGAGGAAGCATTTGTAGGAACCCCTGAGAGCTGAGACAGGTAATGTCTCCCCTTGCTGGGGAGGGCTCAGTTTGAATTGGGGGGCTGCACTCCCCTCCCCCAGATGATTCTGTCTCCGAGACCACCAGATGCTGCCAGCATCCCTCCTGCTGCGAAGCCGTGAGCTCCTAGGGCAGTGTCAGAGATCAGATTTATTTATTTTACCCCGAACTTAATCAGAATGAAACTCGAGGTGACTTCTAAGAGGCTCAGCCTTGGCCGAGATGCGCCCTGGCAGCTGCCGCTCGCTAAGCTGCTGGTGGGGGCGAGCGACGAGTTGGGGCTCTGCTGCTCCTAATTCCGTGGCTGAGGGACCGGAGTGGCCACGCTCCGTGAGCGGCGACAATGCGCGGGGAGGGGGCCTGCTAATCTTCCCTTTGAGGGGCTCTGATGAGCTGCTGGGAGCACAGCTGCCTCAATCAGGGGAGTTGAGCCGCGCACCGGGATTTGGAGGCTCAGGGGAGCGGTTCCAGCAGCTGCTGTGGGCAGGCGGAGAGCCAGGCACTGACAGGGGGGGGAGCCCCAGCATAGCCTCAGCACCCCAGAACAGGCTTTGCCCGGCTTCTTCCACAAGCTCTTCACGGCTTCTCCCTCAGTCCTGAAGGGAAGGACCCCAAATCCCTCTGCCCGCACCCCTAGGATCGCGTGGCAGCATGGGGACCCCCGGCGGCCTCCCCAAATCCATCGGCTTCGGGGAGGCCAGAGTGGGATCGGTGTGCTGGGACCCAGAGGTCAAGGCAGGTGACCCTTACATGGGAGGGGTCAGTGACCAACAAGCAGCAGCTTCTGACATGCTCTGTCGTGAGAGTGTATGCTTAGGCATTTTCAAGAATACTCACTCACTCACTCACTCACTCACTCACTCATTCATCCATTCACTAATTCATTCCTTCATTCACTCACTTATGCATTTATCCACTCACTCAATCACCCACTAATTTATTCACTCACTTTATTCATTCATCCACTTGGCCATCCAGTCACTCACTCATTCCTTCAGTCACTCATTCATTTCCTCAGCCACTCACTCATTCAGTCTCTCATCCACTTACTCATGCTCTCATTCTATACATTCACTTATTCATTTATTCACTCATTTGTTCACACATACACTCATTCATTTACTTATTCACTGATGCCCTCATTTACTCATTCATTCATTCATTCATGCACACATGCGATCATTCATTCACTCATAACTCCAGCTATGCCCGGAAATGAAGAAAGATCCAGAAGGTGATATGGGGGGGGGGTGAGGACAGCCTGGCGCTGTCACTGTCACTGTCACAGCAGGGCAGTCAGCGGGGTTCCTGGGACAGACCGAGGACTCTGAGCTCTGGGCTGAGACCACCCCACAGGCCTCACTCACACAGGAGGTGAGAGACATTATCAAGAGGAGGAAATAGGGCCCCGGATCTGGATTGGATTGATGGTTTCCCAGCAGGATGCGGCAGGAGGAGGATACAGGCTCTGGTGCTATTGCACTTGGCAGCTATCAGCAGCTGGGCATGGTGCAGGGCTCGTCACCCTCCCGATCAAATGGTAGCACTTTGGTCCTTCTTGTCATAGCCATCAGGGACGTCAGGCCACAGAGGCGCCAGTTAAGTGTCACTGTGCATCCTGGGTCTCCCCACCTGCTGCCTTTGAGGCGGGCTGACTCCCCACCCAGCTCTCCAGGTAGAGACTCCAGGACTCTTACCCTGGCTCCTACTTGAGCCGAGACACTCTGGCAGATGGTGGCAGCGATATCTGAGCAATGGGAGAGATACCGGCCACACACCCAAATACCAGAGACCATTGCCCGAAGTCACACCTGGGCAGGGCCCAGCACGTCGCAGCTCATGTGTCCTGGCTGAGACCAGCCCCTGGATCAGCCCGGGACAACAAAAGCCTAGGAGGTGCTGACACTGGACCACCCGGCCACCCTTGTGTGGTGTGCCTGGTACAAGTGTGTGATGTGTGTGGTGTGTATGGCATGCGTGTACAGTATATATGTGTATGTTTTGTGTGATGCGTGTGTGGTGCAGGGGTGTGCTGGCCCCACAGAACATGCTGAGTCGGCGGTGTGGGATCTCTGCCGTGTCCGGGGGTCTGTGGGGGACGCTGAGTGTTTGTAAGGGCCAGCTGTCAGGTGGGGGGAGGTCACTGAGACTCATACTCACAGGGAGGTGGGAGTGGGGAGGTCGCTGAGCCATGAGGGGTGGCCAGAGTAGATGGGGCACAGGTACAAACCTTCTGGAAGGGGCAACATGACAACCGAACAGATGAATGCAGGAGCTCCAGAGTAAGGAGACATGAAAGGAGGTAGGGTGTGGGTGAGCAGATTGAGGGCCCTGAAGGGGAGGAGCCCTGAAGATGGAGGAGCAGACAGAGGGAGCCCTGGGGAGGAGCACACACTGTGCTGGGGCAGGGAAGGGGAGAAGGGGAGTCAAGGACCCCCCTCCCCGACCTGGCCTGGGCAGGCAGTGGATTCAGGGGTGTGTGTGTGTGTGTGTGTGTGTGTGTGTGTGTGTGTGTGTGTGTGTGTGTCTGTGTCTGTGTCTGTGTGTGTCTGAACCCAGGGTCAGGGAGCCCGGACATGCACCGAGGAGGGTCTGTCTTACCCTCTCTGGCTGCCAATGTCTGGGGGTGCTTGATACTGCAGTTCTGGTCCATCTAGGCTGACTGAGCCCCGCACCTAGCCCTGAGATCTCCTCCCCGCCATGTCCGCAGTACCCCTCATGCTCCTGGAGCTCCCCCAGCAGGACTCCTGCACAGTGACAGCATGGCCCCCACCCCCAGGAGCTGGCAGGAGGCGGCTGGATTCTGCCTGTCAGCAGCCTGCGGCTCTCACGGGGCTGTCAGGGCCTCCACGGTGCCAGTTAGCACGAAGATGGGCCGAGCATATGTTGTGCTATTTCGGGTTTTCAATAA
This sequence comes from Suncus etruscus, assembly GCF_024139225.1. NCBI lineage: Eukaryota > Metazoa > Chordata > Mammalia > Eulipotyphla > Soricidae > Suncus > Suncus etruscus. Next base: position 156,353,006 of record NC_064852.1, read on the forward strand.
AATCAACATTAAAATTTTTAACAAAGCACCAAGCACCTTCAGGAGTCATTCGCTCCATGTCACGGGCACCACACAGGCGCAACTGCGGCCCCAGCCCAGCTGCCGCCTCAGACAGGATGCAGTGATCAGTGCCGGAAAGGGGGGGACCAGCCGAACCCCAACTCTTGGGCTGAATCCTGAGCCAAGACCACACAGCATCCTGCTGGGGTGGGGAAAGGGCAGGAGAAGGAAGCACAGGAGAAGGGCAGGGCGAGGAGGGGAGGAGAGGGGTAAAGGAAGAGCAGGGAGGGCCATGGGAGGGGAGGGGAAGGGAGGAAGAGGAGAAGGGCAGAGAGGGGTAGGGGCAGGGGTGGGTAGAGGAACAGCGAGGGGAGTGGAGGGGGAGAGAGGAGGGACAGGGGAGGGCAGGAGAGGGTAGAGTAGAAGAGGGGCAAGGGAGAGAGGCAAGGGAGGGGAGAAGGGCAGGGGAGGGGAGAAAGAGGAGGGGGAGGGGAGGGAAGGAAGAGGAGGGGCAGGGAAGGAACTGGAGCAGCGGGAGTGGCAGGGATAGGTAGGAGGAGGGCAGGGAGGGAAAGGGGAGGAGCAGAGGAGTGGGGAGTGGAGGGGGAGACAGGGGTCAGGGGAGAGTCAAGGGCAAGTCAGGGGCAGGTGAGGGTAGATTAGAGTAGGAAGGGGGGAGAGGCAGGGGAAGGGTGAGGTGGGCAAGGGAAGAGCAGGGCAGGGAAAGGGAAGGAGATGGGGACAGGCAGGGGAGGGACAGGAGGAGGAGGAAGAGAAAAGGACAGGGTAGGGGTGAAGTGGGGGAGGGGAGAGGCAAGGGAGGAGAAGGGAGAGGATGACAGGGCAGGGGAGGGGCAGGGAGAGGAGGGGATTGGAGGGACAGTGAGAGAAAGGGAAGGAGGGAGAAGGGAGGGAAGGGGCAGGGCAGGCTGGGTTCTTCTTATGATGGTCTTTGGGCTTTTCTGTGCAGCTGGGTTGGGCAGGAGTGAAGACGTGTGGAAGGGCACCCCTATTCCTGCTTTGGGGCCAGCTGGCTACCGCACCCCTGCCCTGCAGCCCCCCAATGCCCCGCCTACCAACTTGCTGCCCTGGGCCTTTGTTGGTTTGTGTTTGTTCAAACATCGTAATAGGAAAATCTTCCTCTTGTTCTCAGCTCAGAGGGGAGGGCCGGCCCTCTGCACCCCATGTCCTCACAGGGCCCTCTGCCCAAAGGACCCCCTCGAACGCACCCACGGGGAGAGCAGATTTCACTCACGTTCCCTGCCTGGCTCTGCAGCATCACCACTTTTGTCCTTCATCATGGGCTGGGGAGGGTCCAGGGGCCTTCCCAATGTCCCTTTGATAGAAGGATGAAAGTGAGGAGCACAGGGGAGCTGGCACCTGCCTGGACATAAAGGTGCTTCATGAGCCAGGAGGACAGTGGAGGTCAGGGGTCCCTGCCAGCTGCGAGAAGTCCCCGGCATCCTGTTAGGGTCCCCTAACCTTGTCTCTGCATGGCTCACCACGGGTAGGTGACCCGCCACTCGTGCTCAGTGTCTTAAGTGACCCGACCAGCAAGCTGGGGAGCAAGGACGGACCACACAAGGACCTGAAGGTAGGGAAAGGACCAACTTAGCCCCACCAAGGGCTGGAGCAAGTGGAGCTAAGAGCATGCATGCTCCAAGCAGGGCTCCAGGGCCAGCGCTCAGCTCGGACCCGTACCCAGGACACCGCGCTGCATGGTTGCCTGAAATGTTCCCTCTGCTCCCACCGGCACTTTTGTTTGGTGGGTGTGATGCTGCTGCTCGAGCGTGTGTGTGCATATGTGTGCATGTGTGTTTGTGCATCGCCCCCGCCACACGCAACACAAACATTCCGGTGCTTTTTTTAAACACGCGTTGTTTCACATCGCACATTTAGGACTTGGATCCAGCTGGAGTTATTTCTGTGCTCGCGATGAGGTAGACACTAATTTTATCGTGCAGCCCCAACACCGGCTGTTGGTGGGAACGCAGGACCAAGGTTCCCTGGGCCCCCTAGATGGGGGCGTCTGGAGGGTCGGAGGGCTGTCGCTATAATCACACGTATTTATCTCATCTCTGGCTGCCAGTGCACCAGGACACCGGTACAGCCACATTCAGGGCACAGGTGGCACCTGTGGGATTTCTTCCTTGTGGCAATTTCAGTGGTTCCCCAATCTCTTGCTTCCTCTGGCAGGATGGAAGTGGGCTACACAGTAAGAGGCCAGGAGAGCTAGACGGCCAGGCAGGCAGGGAACTGCCCATGAGATAGACGAGAGAGCAGGACCAAGCGAGGGCACCTCTGGATACATGCAGCTTTGCTCAGATCTGTGGAATTGGTGGCTGTTGCAATTCAGCCCTTGATGGGGTTGACTGATGGAAGGATGGAGAATGAGGTCTTTCCCCTCCAGCTCCGAGCAGCATCTGCCACCCTGTTAAGCCGGTGGTCCTGAGGTGAAGTGGCGGGTAAAGGCTAGCAGACAGTCAGGCTTGTGAAAATTTAGCTTTATTCGGAGGACAAGACTGAAACCCAAAGCCTCAGCAAAAAAGCAAAAAAAGCCCCAGCCAACCCCCCCACCCTTCCACAGACCCTTGCTTTTATCTCCCAGAATCAGGTACCACCCAATGGTGGGAGCAGAATCAGGTACCACCCTCGGGTGGGAGCAGAATGCCAGGTCACACACCCTAGGGTAGGGCACAATCACCTATTAGGGTAGGGTCAGTAACATAATAATTCCATTGAAATGTTTACATACACAAAAATTCCCCTGTTCGTTTTTAGTAAACAGACAAAAATATACAAAAGTAATATTGTCTACACTTATTAAAGGAAAAACTAGTCAATAATAAAAGAGCGGCTGTTTGCATAAGCGCATCACAGGAAAATGTAAAGAAAAACTTCTAACCTAAACACAGGGTGTCTAAAACCAGAAACATGTATCAAGCAATCAACTCCAAGCTCCTGAGAAGATAAATCTAAGAGTACATAGATCCTTCGAAGAGACACCAGAAAGGTTGTGTAGCAGGCGAGAAGCACCTTTTCTTTATTTGTTGTTGTTGTTGGTTTTTGGTATTAGGTTTTTGGGTCACACCTGGCAGCACTCAGGAGTTACTCCTGGCTCCATGCTCAGAAATCGCTCCTGGAAGATACCGGGATTTGAACCAATGACCTTCTGCATGAAAGGCAAACGCCTTATCTTCATGCTATCTCTCCGGACCCATTTTCATTCAAGTCCAGGTAGACCAGAAAGCCCATCTTTGAGGGCATTGAATTAGGCCCTTATTTTGGAGGAAGAAGTATATACCCCCTGCACAGTGAGGGGCCACTGATCAATAGGCTTCTGAACTTAATCTAAGTTCTTAATCCAGGCTGAAGTCCATATGATGTCCAAAACTGATGTACCAATACAGTCGATTATTTATAGATGGGAGCTTAAGTCACAAACCAAAACAAAATGTTTAAGGCAGAGACCCTCCCTGTGTAAATAAACAACTTGAGGATCCACCCAAAATGGATGGAACCTCCTATAAACCTAGTATTTTGCCTATAATGCGCCCACGCAAAAAACCCTGAGAATAGACAAAAATATCATTTAAGACATTATAGACAACAATATCTAACCCACTAACCTAAAGTCAAGAAAGCAAAACCCTAATGTAATACAACATCAATTCCTAAGATTAAAAACTAAAATAGAAAAACATTAATTACAATAGTCAAAAGAAGTGTAGTACCAAATATAAAGTCAAAGGATTACAATTATAAGAAAAATACAAAAGGTGAAATTTCTACAGAGTCCAATACCAATCTGTAAAGATGAGGGGTCTGGAACTCTGAAAAGACTGGCAAAAGACACTTGATGGGTCTGGAAAAGCGGGTTGAAGCCTGGTACAGAAGATAACATCAAGCTGAATGAAGAAGGAAGGCCAGTACAGTCATCCATGTGTTGGGGCATCCCCAGGCGTTACATCATTACATCATGAGTTGGTTGGGCTTCTGCATTTCCTTTGGGATTGGTGCAATCTTGGGGTAGCCATTGTAGAAACGGTCAACAATAGCACTGTGTATGTGGATGGAAAACCAGAAATTCAGATAGCACAGTTTAACTGGGATCCAGAGACTGTGGGTCTTATCCATGGATCTTTTCTCTGGGCTTATAGTGTGACACAAATTCCAGGTGGCTTCATTTCCAACAAGTTTGCAGCAAACATGGTACAAAACTCCAACAGTCATGGATTTCTTCCTCAGGCCGAGATCAGGAGGCTTGCAGTTGTGGGTGAAGGAGATAAGTTGTGCATGTGAAGGGAATCCTGAAAATTAAATTTTAAGGTCTAGGAAGAGAGAAAGAAGGGTAAGGAATACTAAATTGGGGAAGATAAAGTTAGGAAAAAGGGAACTATATACAAAATATGCAAAACAGACAGACACTGAACAAGACATACACATACAGACTTCACAAAAAATATGGCCATAACATTCACTCATACCAAAAAATATTTGTTGGAAAGGATCCAAATAGAGCAAAAGAAAAAAGAATTCAGCTGAATCAACTAAAAGTGCTTTAAAATGTAATAGCCAGCAACTGTTAAATGAATCATTTCAAATTCAAAAAAAATTTTTTTTAATGGCAGAGCAGAGCAGATCTGATAGAGAATTTCATGCATAATACAAACATAGAAAACTCTACTATAAATGTATAACAGTTCATATACAAAGTTATTGTATAACAGTAACTCTATGATAGTCAATCATAGGTGAGAAGCACTGTGAAGAAAGTCCACCTAAAAATGATCATTATGGGGCCCGGAGAGATAGCACAGCGGTGTTTTCCTTGCAATCAGCCGATCCAGGACCTAAGGTCGTTGGTTCGAATCCCGGTGTCCCATATGTTCCCCCGTGCCTGCCAGGAGCTATTTCTGAGCAGACAGCCAGGAGTAACCCCTGAGCACCTCTGGGGGTGGCCCAAAAACCAAAAAAAAAAAAAATTAACATTATGTCAGAGTCTTAAAACCTAAATTGAGGGAAATAAAGCAATGACATTAAAATAAAGAGTAAAAGTCGTTAAATGAGTATATCTAGAAAGAAAAACAACATTAATATGATGAGAAATTTTTCCTTCAGGTGAACCTTGACTAAATTAAATTGTAAGATTTTATGATTAACTGAGACCTAGAGCAATAATGAAATTAAGACATAAATCCGCCATACAAGGAAACACATTGGGGATCCATGATTTTCAATTCTATTCATTGATCATGCCTGTGGAAAGAATCATAGAGCATTAATAGCAACCTCTAAGGAAGTGAAATGATTAGCTGGCGTTCATTGTATATCTCTAAGAAGTATAAAACAGGATTATGCTGCTGTGGATTTCACCAATGTATTAGGGACTTTTTTGATCTTCTTGTCATCGAAATTGATCCAGTGTTGTTTTGCAGCAATTTTACAGTATGAAGTACATTGTCCATAGTGAACTTTACCATAATGGTTTGATACTGATGATGTGTTGTATTTCTTAATCTTGCTTTTATTCTCTGAAGTGAATTCTACTAAATTGAGGTCTTCTAAAGGAAAATCCACATAAGTGTGCAATTTTTTAAATTTGTTTGCCATCAAAAGCAAAACATTTCAAGTGTATTATAAGTACTGGTGACAGTTTCTATAAATATGTTTTCTTTGAAGAATCTCTTCTAGTTTTGCAGCTGGTGCACTGAACTTTATTGTCATCCCTTAATTCTTCTTCTTTAAAAAATTCAGAGAGGCATTCCTGTAATGTACATTTATCTGTAGATGTAACAGCCAGAGACAAATGAACAAATGTCTCATAAACCTCAGACTTTTGGTGGCATGTGAGACACTGTAGTATAGATTTGAATTGTCCTTGAAAGAGATCATAAATAATAGATTTGTGAGCCTTTTGGTGTTCTGGACTAAATTATTTATAATTTTCATTTTCCATAAGATGTGTAGTTTTGTCTGTCATTAGATTTACAGTAAGTAAGATGTAGTCCCTCTATTAGAAACATTAGTAGTTTGTGTGGATCCTGCTGATTTTGTCCAGTAAACTGGTCATTAAAAACCAATTGTTACTTTGAAGCTTTCAGGGTTAATATATCTATGAAATCCATTTTCCATGGGTTTTGATGAGCCAACCAAATTCTTTGGCTAATTTACCTTCATGCCCCATTGAATTTTTCTTGTTGATATCCTTTTTATAATGCTCTTGATAAAAATACTGAGTCAAATCTGAAATATTATACAAGCATTGCAATATTGAGTTCATGTATCAAGAGTTTCCTATATTGTGTAGCCCAGTTAAGACAGGTTCTTGTCTTTCCTTTTGCATCTCGGAGTGTAAGGGTTTATCACTACCGTCAGTCTCACTCAATGTATGGTATGTGACAGCTAAATCCTTGTTCCCTGCCGCAGGGACCTCAGCAATATTACTGCTGTTAATGTCTTGAGTATTCTGTTTTTGCTCTGAATGGGGAGTTTATAGTCTGAACCTGATCATTTGTGCTAGCCTGATTTCTAACAAGGCATAATGGAACCCAAAATTTCTTGGGAGGGTTGTCATTTGTAGAAACATAGGTATAACCCCTTCGTCTCAGGAGAAGATATCCAGCTATCCATTTTTCATCCTTCTTGATCCGAATAGGTTTAAGGGTTGTTTCTTGTCTCTGAATATCTTCTTTAAAATGTCTTTCCTCTGCAGTATAACTTTCCCCTTGGGGTAAGTTTAAGTAATTGAGTGTGATAAGAGTCAAAGATAGCAAATCCGTTGGTGGTAAACCTCTTTTTCTATTTTTTTGTAATTGAGTTTTTAAGGTTCTGTGAGTCCTTTCTACAATGGCCTGTCCCCTACAATTGTAAGGAATTCCTTTGAGATGTCTTATCTGCCATTCTTTACAAAAAAATTCAAAAGTTTTGCTAATATAGGCTGGCCCATTACCAGTTTTTATAGAATATGGAATATCCATCACAGAAAAACATTGTAAAAGAAAACTAAAAACAGCCTTAGATTGAATTGCCTTAGGAATTTCCCACATAAACCGAGAATAAGTGTCCATCACAACATGAAGATAAGGTTTTCTTGGAAATAAATCTGTTTGAGTTATATCCATTTGCCAAAGTTCGTTAGACTGTAAGCCTCTTGGGTTTGCTCCTGCTATGTGAGTCTTTTTTGTTAATGGAGAACATATGTTGCAGTTTTCTACAATTTCTCTAGCTTGCCTCCATGGAGGTGAGCATTTGTGTGTAGGGCTGAATGTTCCTCTACAGGTGATTTAAATATAGGCATTGCTAGCAAGTCAGCAGTTTTATTTCCTTGAGCCATCAGTCCTGGAAGACCTGAGTGGGCTCTAATATGCGTGATGAAGATGGGCTCAGTTAGTTTTTGAAGAAGCTGCTGTAATCGTTTAAGTAAGTTCTGTATGATGGGGTTATTAGCATTAAGGGAAGAAGTGGCTATCACATGACATAAATTTACCACATACAAAGAATCAGAAACTATATTCATGGCTTCAGATACATTTTCTAATAGGTAAATTAACGTTGCTAATTCAACTTTCTGTGCAGATTTATATTTGGTATCTATGGTCATATTAATGTTGTCTCCGGTTATTCCTCCTTTTCCATTTTGGGATCTATCAATGTAAAAAACCTTGGCATTGGGAATAGGGGAATCCCGAACAATTGAAGAAATAACAAACTGAGTTTTCTTTAAAAAAGTCCCAAATTTTTCCTGCTGGATAATGGGAGGATATTTCACCTGTGAAATCTGAGAAGGCCCTTTGTAGAGATTCATTAAGAGGCAATATTGACTCAATTTCCTTTTTTGGTATTGGCAAAACCTAGTAAAAGATATTGTCAAAACCTAGTAAAGATATAGATCTGAGTCTTGCCTTGATAATAATCTCTGAAATCAGTTGCAAGTAGGGGACAACTGAGTGAGGCTGTTTGTTATGTAAACACACCCATTCCAAAGGTCCTGACTGTCGCATCAAGGCCCATGTGGGGGTTTCTATAGTAGGGAAGATTAACAGAAATACCTTTTCTCCTGGGATGAATCTTAAGAGAAACAATTTTTGTAATATGCTCAAGAAGATGTCCAATTCATTTTTGGCAGCTGTTGTTAAGTTTCTCGGGCTATCTAAAGCAGGGTCACTCTCCAACGTTTTAAACAGATTAGACAACTCTGCATTCAAGATTCCTAGTGCAGGGTGGAGCCAATTCAAATCACCTAAAAGTCTCTGAAAACCATTAAGCATTCTGAGGTTTTCTTTTTTGATAGAAATTTTTTTTGTGGACGTATTGATGTCCAGTCCAAAATAAAACCCAAATATTGATATGGTGGCATTGTCTGTATTTTTTCTAAAGCTATTTTAAGTCCTGATGTTTGTAAACAGTCAATAACATAAGAATATAAGTCTTGTAAATCTGTTTCATTGTTCATTGTGAGCAAGATATCATCTGTATAATGAAATATCATGGCTTGAGGAAATTTTTCACAAGCAGGGCTCAAAACCTTATCTACAAAATACTGGCACATGGTTGGGGAATTCAGCATGCCTTGGGGGAAAACAGTCTATTGGAAACGTCTGCAGGGATGGGTGTTATTGAGAGAAGGAACTGAGAATGCAAAACGTTTTTTATCATCTGTGTAGATAGGAATATGGTAGAAGCAGTCTTTCAGATCAATCATAATTAGTGGCCATTCCTTTGGAATAACTACAGGTGATAGTAAACCAGTCTGCAATTTGCCCATAGGTATCATGGATAAATTTACAGTTCTAAGATCCATCAAAAGTCTCCATTTACTGGTTTTCTTTTTTATAGTGAATATAGGTGAATTCCATTGAGGAAAAGATTGTTCAATATGCTCTAAACTTAGCTGTTCCTCCACTAATTCTGTCAGCACCTTTAATTTATCAGTTTTAAGGGGCCACTGACCTGTCCAAATTGGTTTGTCAGATTTCCATTTTATTTTTATTGGTGTTGGTGTTTTTATGGTAGTGGCCCCTACTAAAATTTTTGGGTTTTTAAATCAAAAGAAGATTTGGGCTCTTTTGGAGTTAATGGGATGTGGAATTCTGCTTTCCACTGTTTGTGTAGGTCACGGCCCCACAGGGATGGTGAAAATGGGCCCACGTGAGGTCTGATGATCACTTTTTGATTTTCTGGGCCATAAAATATCACAGTCCTCGTACTCAACAAACAGGAGCTCAGGCCTCCTACTCCTTCTAGCGAATATGGGATTTCCTGAAGAGGCCAATTTTCTGGCCATTCTTTATCAGAAATTACAGTAACTCGAGCACCCGTATCTATCATTCCATCAAAGGGTTGCCCTTCCAAGTGAAATTTGATCATTGGGTGTTCATCTTTACATTTAGTAACCAGAGCCACGATTGGGTTTTGAGCAGCACTCGGATCTGTGCTTCCAAAACCTCCAATTCTAGTCTTATCTGAAGTCCCAAATTTGACATAAGGCACTGTTACTATCTGGGCAATCGCTTCTCCTTTTTTTAAAGGTCCATGTAACTGGTATGGTAATAACTACAATGATTTTTCTCATAGAATCTGAGTCAATGACACCAGTGGTTACTGATATACCCTTTATGCTAAGGGAACTTCTGCCAACAACCAAACCCATAGTATCTCGGGGTGGCGGGCCCATAATGCCAGTTTCAAACATGTAAGGGCATGCTCCTGGGTAAATTGTAATGTCCTCTGGGCATAATATGTCTAATCTGGCACTCCCTGATGTGGAGTGAATTAATTCCCTTATCGTGATGAATTTTCTTGGGCTGGGCTTGGAAGGATTATTGTCTGTGAACTTTGCCCCTGATTTGGAAGGGCCTGGGGGGAGGCCCTGTGGGCGTTTCCCTGCATCTTGTATGTGTGCCCTTGAGAAGCTGAATTTATAAGAAAATGGCAATTTCTTTTGATATGCCCCTGTTTTCCACAATGGTAGCAGACGATTTGCCTCCTGGGGATTGTTTTGAAACCTCTACTTGGGTTATTATCAGTGAGATCTGCAATCTTTCGCCCAGTGGTGACCCCTTTTGCATTTTGGCATAGACCTGGTTTACAGAAAGTGCCCTGTCCCCGAGGGGAGTAAGGCATCATTCCCTTGGTAACTGGGAAGGTTTGTACAGAGTCTAAGTGGGGTGGGGGTTGGGGTTCCCCATAGACATTCCGACGGGCATAAAGGAAATCATTCACATCTGCCTTTTCATTTAATGTATTCAATACTAATCTACAGGCCGAATTTGCATTATGATAAGCCAAAGATTTTACTAGGAACTTTCTCATCTCCTCATCTTCGACATATAACTTCAGAGCATCTTTAATCTTACCTACAAACTTTGCATATGACTCATAAGGGCCTTGGGCAATTTTTAAAAAGTTTCCTCTACCAATGCTGTTAGAATCAATTTTTTCCCATGATGACAATGCAATCTCCCTAATTAAATTTAAGATTTCTTTAGGTAAAGCTGCTTGTGTCTGAATATTTGCAAATTGATTTTCTGCCATCAATAATTCATATGCTAGAGTAACACCTGCCACTTGTTTTTTCGTACCATCCGGGCTATATAATTTGGCTTTTATGCCTTCTGAATAGTACATTTCCCATTCAGTTCACTGTTTAGATGACAGGCATATTTCAGCGATTCTTTTAAAATCATACAAAGTCCAAGATGAGTTATGACTCCAAGGTCTTAAACTCCACAATGTATGGTGATTTTGGACCATACTCTTTACATGCTTTTTTAAACCGATCTAATTCTTCCATCTGATAGGGTACATAGTTAGAAACATTTACCCCATGTAAAGGGGATGAGGCCGGATTAGCAAAATTACTCTGAATAGAGCTCTGAGGCTGTGAGTGTAGTTCATCGTCTGAATCTGCACTGTTGTGCGATTCAATTTGGGAATAGAATCAGGCCTCACTTCTGGAGTTAGCACCAGAGGTTGATCATTGTCTGAGTCACTCTGTTATGCGATTCTCTAGAATCAGGCTTAACTTTCCAAGTTGTTTTTCTTTCAGAAAAAATTCCTATGTTGTTGATGGTGGGGCTGGATTCATTAGCCCGCACCTTGGTCTGAATTTTCGTCGGAAAGATTTCCTTATTATCCATACTGCTTTTAGCCTCACCATTTCTACACTTTGTATTTCCTAAATACCAGCAATAACTATGCTCACACTAACAATGTGAGCCAATACAGAAATTCCACAAACTATGATGGCTGGAGACAATGCAATTTTCATTTGAAATATAGACCAAAACCATCCTACTGCAGTGATTGTCCTTAGATCAAAATCAATTAGTTTTAAACAAAATGGAATAATCCACTTGTATACTAGAGAGCCAATGAGTAAGCAAAAAGGTGGCAGAATCCACATGACTAACCACAGAAACCATTTAACGGTCAGCAGAGGAAATTTTCAATGAAGTATTTCACTTACAGTTATTGAGGGTCCAGGTTCAGCCTGTCAGGGCGCCATTATGTTTGTTGCAAGTCAGCCCCTGAAGAGGTTGACTGATGGAGGGATAGAGGATGAGGTCTTTCCCTTCCAGCTCGAAGCACACGTCTGCCACCCTGTTCAGCCAGCGGTTCTGAGATGAAGTGGCAGGTAAACAGCTCGCAGACAGTCAGGCTTGTGGAAATATTAGCTTTATTCAGAGGATAAGACTGAAACCCAAAGCCTCAGCATCAGTTCCAGCCAAAAGCCCCCCACCTTCCACAGACCCTTGCTTTTATCTCCCAGAATCAGGTACCACCCAATGGTGGGATCAGATACCACCCAATGGTGGGAGCAGAACCAGATACCACTCTAGGGTGGGAGCAGAATGCCAGGTCACATACCCTAGGGTGTAGCAAGTCAGCCCCTGAAGAGGTTGACTGATGGTGGGATGGAGGATGAGGCCTTTTTCTTCCAGCTCGGAGCACGCGTCTGCCACCCTGTCTAGCCCACAGTTCTGAGGTGAAACGGCGGGTAAACAGCTCGAAGACAGTCAGGCTCGTGGAAATATTCGCTTTATTCGGTGGACAAAACTGAAGTCCCAAGACTCAGCTTCAGTTCCAGCCAAAAAGCCCTGGCTTTCCACAGACCCTTGTTTTTATTCCCCAGAATCAGGTACCACCCAATGGTGGGATCAGATACCAACCAATGGTGGAAGCAGAATCAGGTCCTACCCTAGGGTGGGGGCAGAATGCCAGGTCACTCCCTAGGGTAGGGCACAATCACCAATCAGTTTAGGGTGAGTAACATAGTAATCCCCTAAAATATTTACATACACAACACTAGGGTAGGGCACAATCACCTATCAGGGTAGGGTCAGTAACATAAAAATTTCATTGAAATGTTTACATACACAACAGGTGGCACCAGGTAGAATGAGGTGGGGGCTCCAGTTGCTCCTTCTCAGGCTAGCCTCAGATGGTAGCAAAAATAGACTGGGAGGGGCAGGAGGGATAGTACAGTTTGCCTTGCAGGCTGCCGACCTGGGATGGAGCCGGGTTTGATTTCCGGCATCCCATATGATCCCCCGAGCCTGCCAGGAGTGACTCCTGGGTGCAGAGCCAAGAGTAACACCTAAGCATTACTGGGCGAGGCCCCAAAACCAAAAAAAAAAAAAAAATGACAACAAAAAAACATGGGCCAGTGCAGGGGTGATGAGACGGGGCATCTCTGCTACCCAAGGCACTCAGTTCCTGGACACCTCAGGCTGTCCTAGGTGTCCAGGGTGCCTAGGGGGTATCCCCATTTTTCCTCTCTGCCCAGAACCACTTGCCACTGGAATATGGCTCTCAGACTCTTTGCCTTGGACCCCCTGCCCCACACTCTCCTTGTCCCGTAAGCCACAGCTACATTGCCCCATATCCGCTGAACTTCCAAATGGCTGAGCACTGGCCACACCTGCCTCTCTGCACTCCAGTCTGACCCCCTGGTGGGATCCGAGGGCACAGTGTGCTATGAGGAGAAGCTCAACCCTGGATCTTCACCTGGGTGTGGCCTCTTCCGAGGCGCCCAAAATGGAGGGCAAATGTGGATGGTAGTCTCGGCCCCTCTGACAGGAGGACACAACACAGCTTCCACGGACCAGTTTCCTATTGGATCAGAGGAGCCTCGGGAGGCCATGGAATTTGGTCTACTGAGTCCTGGGCTGTGTCAGGAGACCCCTCTTCTCCCTGGGCACAAGGGTGAAGAGCTGGCCAGCCTGGCTGGGGGCACTGGCTCTGCCCCTGGTCCCCTCCCGTCTTTACTCTGCCCATGACTGGCCCCAGAGGCTCCAGGTGGGCCCTAACAGTCCATTGCTCTTCCCTGCTGCCTTCTCTGGCCATCCTCCTGCTCCTGCCCTGGCTTCTCCTGGGGTGCTTACACTCCACTGACACATGGAACAGTGAATGCTTCAGGTGACCCTGTGGCTCTGATCTAGAAGATTCTGGGGTCTGAGCGTAGGCTGGGAAGAAGTGGCAGGAGGGTGGAGGTGCCCATCTGTGTGCCTGCCCAGTGCCTATGCATGGAGATGTTTCTTTTAGGGGCTGCCCTGCCTAGGTTGTGGGTCAGGCCCAGGGAGGAGCCATCGTGCCACCATCCTCTGAGCCTGCATGCAGCCCTGTCCGGCTGACCCCTGGGTCCTCTGGCTGACCCAAGAACCAGTCATGCCTGGGGGAGGTGTTTGGCATGGCTGGGGTCCCAGCACTGAGGCTGAGCCCTGCAAGGGAAGGGGGACTGATGAGCCTCGCAGGTCTAGAGCTGGGGCTGGCAGGGGGTGCCTGCTCTACCCCAGTTAGAGGGTTTTGACTTGGGGAACCCTCATACCGCTCCAAGGCTGCAGGACATGAATTCAGCTTGGTGCCACCTGCACCCTGGGCACTTGAGAGCCATCAGCAGCACACGGACCCCTTGAGTGAGTCAAACAAGCTGCCTTCTTGGCGGGATCTCTGCGTGCAGTTTCACAAACCCATGTCCCTCTCTCAAGTCAGCGAGCACAGAGCCTTGAGCCTTCCCTCCCCTGCAGTCCCATCTCCTGGGGTTCCCAGCTATGAGGCCCATCAAGATTCCCCTCCCTCACCCTTCCTCATCCTGGGGCATTCATTCTGGGCCTGTGAGCTTTTACTCAAATGCGTGTGGTGCCAACACTCCCAGTCCCACCTGAGGCCAGAGGGTTGAGAAGGCAGGTGTGTCTGCGTTAGTGTGGGTGTGGTCATGGGTGTGCCTGTTTGAGGCATGTGTGTACACACATGTATGCCCACATATGTGGACACATGTGAGTATGTGCAAACATATCTGTGTTGCATGAATGTGTAAGTGTGCATGTACATAAGTACATGGATGCACATGAATGCGCATTGTGCACTTGTCTATGTGCGTGTAATGAGTATGGCCATGTCTAAACACCAAGGCAGGGCAGGTGGCCAGGCAGCCTGGGTGAGAGCGCCAGGGACACAGGGTCCAGCCTGAATCTCATCTCTGAGAAGAGCAGACAGAGGGTGAAAGAAACTCCCCGGAGAGTACTGGGAGGGGAGGGGAGGGGAGAGAAAGAGGAGGGGAGGGAAGGGATGAGAGGGGTGGGAGGAGGGAGGGCAAAAGGGGGAGGAGAGAAGGAGAGGGAAATGGGGATAGGGAGGGGAGGAAGGGGCTTGTGCTGAGGTTGGGTGGGGAACAGGGCTGAAGTGTTTGACTGGCCTCAGCCGCCTTAGGCTGCACCCCCAAACTTGCATGATGCTGGGAGTGCTCCAGGAACTAAGTCCCTAGCAGAAGCAGATGGAGCTGTCTGGGGTGAGCGATGCCCCACAACCTCCTGCCTGCAGGGACTACAGATGTGCCCAGCCCGGGAGCCCACAACAGTTCTGCTGGAAGGAAGGTTGTGGGGGGAGGGGCAGAACCTGGCAAATGCATGGTGGGGTCCTTACGCCCTTGTTCTCCCCTGCTCTTCTCATCCCAGAGACCTCAGCCCATCAGCTCATAAGGAGAAGTTTCCCTTCAGATGGTCATTTGGAGTCCAGGCCAGCAGAGAGGCAGGGCAGGAATCAGGAAGTGGAGAAAAAGGGGACCCTTTCCCCTTGCCTGCAGGACACCTATCCCCCCCTTGTCCCCTCATAGTCTTCTTGAAGCCTGTAGGAGTGCATGTGTGACCCCAACATCATACAATGAATTTGGACCCAACAGAACTAAAACAAATGAAACAGAAGAAAGTCTCTGAAGTAGAGGCCAGCACACGAGCTGTCCCCAGCACTGCTCCTGGGACTTCCAGCAGAGTCCTGCCTCTCTGTCCAGTTCACGGTGTTCAGTCAGGGCCCCTCAGACCCATGGGGAACCCGTGACAAGTGAGGTCTGACATGTCACAGTGACAAACAGGGACCCCCACAGGCAGATGGATTCCAGGTGCCATTGTTGCCTGGGTGACTGGGCACATCACAGAGCCTGCTGAGAGGGTGCAGGAATCTTGCTGAGCCCCATGTGTGAGTTTGAAGGACCTAAGACTGTCCACCCCAAGGCACCTAAGCACAGAGTGTTCTGGGGGGCCCAGGTTTCCAGGATTCTTCTGGTGACCTTCCTGTCCATTCTAGGATTGCCTCCTGGGAAGCAAGGACACAGCAGCCCAAGTTACCACTACTGTCAGGCTCATGCTCAGTCCTTCCTACTCAGGGCTCACCAGGTGCCTCCATCCCCAGCACCTGGTGTAAGAAGGCTTGTGTCCCTGAGTTTGGGGCCATCCCATGATGGATTCTAGCCTTATTTGCCCAAATGAGTAAATCCCATTCATTTACTCACATAAGAGAAAATGTTTCATAGCTGCCACAAATGGAATTTGCAAATTGTGCTGCATTCCAGGCTGATTAATAAAGTGCCATGGAAAATACATCAGTCATCTGGGGACTCAAATTAGCCCCTCAATCCGCTTTGGCAGAGACGCGAGGGGCTCTCCTACAGCCCCTCCTCTCTGGACTCCCGGCCCCCATTATATTCCACTCTCAGAATACAGATGAGGGATCTGAGCTCTGGCTTATCTTCTGCTGTGGTTGGTGTTAGAGCTGGGATCATGGGTGCCTGGGGTGCAGCAAGGAGCCAGGGAGTGTGGGAGGGCAGGATGTCTGGGGCCCAGCACGTGAGTGGGGGTGGGACTTGAGGCAAAAAAAGAGCCCAAATTTTGAAACAGGAGCTCCAGGTGAGTGCCAACCCCTCACCAGTGGGACCCTTGTGTTTGCTCTCTCGTCTAGAGTGGTGAAGGGGTTTGGGGCTATGTCCCTACTTCAGAGGGTACTTAAGAATGGGCTCCCAACCTGCTGGGCTGTTCTGCCCACTCCAGGTGGACAAGTGCTAGCTGGGGCCCCTGAGGAAAGACTAGGGCACCCAGTCAAGGACCATGTGCCAGGAAGATGCCCTGGGGAATCTGGACCCCTCCCACTGATGTCCCCCTACAGAGACCAGCAGCCAGGACAGGCAGCGGGAGTGGGGGGCACACAGCGTCACTCAGAAGCTACCTGCCCTGGGCCCCAGTTCCCCATCTCAGTCTCCACAGCATCCTGTGAAGAAGGGGAGCTGAACTGTGGCCAGAGCCTGTGGGCAGAGCTGAGCCAACCTCAGATGAGTGCGGTGCACCCCAGCAGGGAGGTGTGGGGGGCTCACACTCGGCTGCAGCCTGCACTTCCTGTTGGGAGCACACCCGGCCCTAATTGGGAACAGACTTTGCATTATCCCCCAAATGACACACCCATTAGCAGCAGAGGCTTGTGGTGAGGATTCTGGATGCAGGGAGGTAGAGAAGGAAGGAAGCAGAGGGAAGGCGGTGACATTCCAAGACAGGGGTGCAGAATTGATTCCCCAAGACAGGAGGAGCTGGGAGATAAGACTGGGGTGGGTAGATGGGAGGGTCAGCCCCTTTCCTCAAAACCCTGCCCTAGTCAAGTCTCTCTCTAGCCGGAGAGGAGATACTGGTCAGCCTGCGGCCAGTTTCGGATAGCATAGAGAACAAAGGAGCTTCTGGGACCCCCCTCCCCAGTGTGAGCACTGAACTCTGAGCCCTCCCTGCACCTTTGCCATGGGGCTTCTCTGCCCCTAGGTCTGCCACCAGCGTCCTCCCCTAAGTCCTTAGCCTGAGAACTGACTCTCTCTCAGGGGATAGTGGCTTTAGCCTGTCTGTTTGCTCCCAGGCTCAGTGCAGGGCTGGAGCTCAGTGGGGCTGGGATCTTTTGCAGAATTTGTGGAGGGGTCTTACCAACCCAGAATGTCACTACTCAGAGACACCCTCTGTGTCCCCGGAATGATGGAATGTGGCAAGGGGGTGGCACACCCCCCTCCAGAGCCATTCCCCCCTACTGGGGGCCAGAGCACCGGAACCCGGAGGTGGCGTCGAAGCTAATGCCTGGATCTTCCCTCACTGGGTCCCATAAGTCTCAAGATCCGAGAGCTCCAGAGTGTCTCACAGCAGCCCGTGCTCTTGTCGCTCTGGCCTCCTTCAAGCCAGATCTCTGGGCTCCCGGCTCCCATCTCCCCAGCCTTCCCTGGGTTTGCTGGCATTGCCTGCCTGGCAGGACTAGCAGGGATGAGTCAGCGGGGGTGCCTGCCCTGAAGGTGTTTGAGCTGAGTTTGGAAGCAGATAACATGCCCAGATCATTAGAGCCGGGTGTGATGAATGTGATAATTGAGGCAAGAACAAAGCTGTGTGCAGAGCCTGGGCAGGAAAGGAAGCTGTGTCCTGAGTAGCAGCTCTCTGGAGGGAAACTTGGCCATGACTCAGCCCCTCATGTTGCCGACCTCGCCTGCCTTCTGGGTGGGAGCAGCAGCGCCAGGCCCTGAGCCACAGCCACGGGGACTTTTGTGAAACTATTGTTGATTGATTTCCTGGGGCTCAATCTTAGCAGTCTGGGTGCACCCTGGTGAGGCAGGCTGAGGTCAGCCTTTGAAAGACTTTGAACATCTCCCTGAGAAGACTGTGCTTTACCCCAGGCCCCAGCGTGCTCTTGATGAGTTTAAGCCAGAGGAGTGATTCTATGAGTCCCACAGTTCAGCTGAGAGACCCATAGGGCAGCAGATGGCCGCCCATGCTGAACGCAAACCTCCAAGTACAAGACCTGCTCCCCAACACACCCCACTGACACCATTGCCTAACTGGTACGAGGAGGCACAGCTCATATGACCACTGTTGCAAGTCAGCCCCTGAAGAGGTTGACTGATGGAGGGATGGAGGATGAGGTCTTTCCCCTCCAGCTCGGTGTACGCGTCTGCCACCCGGTTCAGCTGGCAGTTCTGAGGTGAAGTGGCGGGTAAACAGCTCACAGACAGTCAGGCTTATGGAAATATTAGCTTTATTCGGTGGACAAGACTGAAGTCCAAAGCCTCAGCATCAGTTCCAGCCAAAAACCCCTTGCCTTCCACAGACCCTTGTTTTTATGCCCCAGAATCAGGTACCACCCAATGGTGGGATCAGATACCAACCAATGGTGGAAGCAGAATCAGGTACCACCCTAGGGTGGGGGCAGAATGCCAGGTCACACCCTAGGGTAGGGCACAATCACCGATCAGGGTAGGGTCAGTAACATAATAATCCCATAAAATGTTTACATACACAACAACCACGGCTCTGAATTTGGCCTTGCCTCAGCATCCCTGTATCCCTGGGTTGGGACTTCCTGGATCAGGCTCCCAGTCTCTGGACACAACAGACCATGCTGTCTCTCTGAAGGATGCCAAGTTCTTTCAGCTCCAATGAAACAGGTTCAGAAGGCTTAGGAGGTCCGTGGATGAGAAGGCTCCAGGTGACGGATCTCTGAGCAGGATAAAGTGTTTCCAAAAACAGGGTTCACTAATCATTCAATCCCACTGCCTTTGTTTCCTTGTAAACAACCCAAATTTAGACATGGTCGGTGGAAATGGCCCTCCCTGCCCAAGATCTGCAGAGCTCATGGCAGCAAGGCTGTAGGAAAGAGTTGCTAAGTGCTTAGATCCCATAGGTGGCATGACAGGCTTGTCCAGCTGTCCATGGTTGAGGGTCTGGATGCCCCAACACACATGCAAACCAGAGCCCAAGCAGCATCTCTCAGCTCACAGAGGAATCAGCCCTACTGGGTATCGCTGAGCCCAGGACACCTGTACACAGCCATGGAATCTAAATGAACAAAGAAAGCCACAGGGCTGCGCACTTCTCCATCAAAGTTAAAGGAGCAGACAGCTTCCAGTGCCTTGGACCCCAATTCTGAGCCATGTGAGAAAGTGCCTCGTGCATGAAATCACTGGGTTGTCCCTCACTCCCCATGCCTATGTTCCACTCTAGTGTTGAGACTCACAAAGGGAGAAAATGAGCTTCTCCATAGAGTGGCCCACAGCTGATCTGGAGCTCAGGGGAGGTGGGAGGGCGTGCACTTTGGCTTTCACTGGGTGCTGGTGGGGTTCTGGATTTTTTGCGAGGCATGGCCAGAAAGATGCCCTGTCTCCTGCTGGCCACTGGCTTGGGCTTCTCTTCTCAGTCACTCTTTGGAATCCATCTGTAAAGTTGAAAACCTCACCCTTGGCATCTCTCTCTCTCCCTCTCCCTCTCCCTCTCCTTCTCTCTCTCTCTCTCTCTCTCTCTCTCTCTCTCTCTCTCTCTCTCTCTCTCTCTCTCTCTCTCTCTCTCTCTCTCTCAATAGGACTTCTCTGTGTTCTGAATCTTTAGGATATATATATATTTCCCTGAGATTTTTATTCCCCAAAGCATGCCTGGGGTCATTTCCAACTTTGCAAATTGGTCGTTTTGAAGTCAAGTGACTTCACTTTCTGCACCTCCATTTTTCTTTTTGCTAAAGCACAAGAATTAATCCCCACCTCTCCGAACATAGAGATGGTCTGTAGAAACCTGATTCCCTTCTACCTGGCTTAAAGTGTGTCTGTGTGTGGGGTAGACATGCTTTCCTGTCCTCCTCATTCATAGCACTGCATTAGCCCACCTGCGTCCCCCTGTTAACACATTAGTTGCCCAATGTAAACTTGCCTGTTTCTTTGTGTCTTCTGTAACTTTTTCTCTAAAGGGATTGATGTATTTAAAATGAATTCCTGGCCGTGAGTGTCCTTTGTTTAATTGCAGAAATAACACAATGTGAAGGGGGTATGGGAAGTTTCAGAGTTTTGCAAAGAATCATGGAAAGACACTAAGATATGCCTTAACGTTGCTTCATTTTTCACGGCTTCTAATTTCCTCCAGGCTGGGAGAGTATTTCTTCTTCCTTGTCCAACTTTGGAAAGGGTGTGAGCGGAGAAGAGCGACCTTCTCCTCCAGCTGGAATAGAACTAAACTGACTAATTTATAAGCCCAGGCTGTTGGCTGTGCTGGATCTTGTCCCTTGGAGATGTCGAGCAGTGATGAAGAAGCTGCCTGTGCCCAAGCACACGGCTCCTGCCCGGGCTGCAGGGACACAGTGAAGCTGCGAGTTTGGGTCTGTGCCTGGCAGCAGGGAAACGAAACACTCTCTATGGAGACTCAGCTGGCCCAGGAAGCCCTGTCAGGACCTGCCAGAGTTCTGGGGTTCACCTTGAGAAGCTTGCTTCTGTCTGCTGGATCACATACTTTCTCACTCACACTCATCCTCAAATACCCTCTTCATTCCCCCACTTACACCCAGTCTTCATCCAAGTCAAGTTCTATTTCCCTCAGTGGCTCATCTCCCGTTTGCCCCTGCCAAGCTTCATTTTGACAGCAAGGCCACTGCCCCAATTTAGACCGAGAGCAGCACTTGTCTGGGCCAAAATGGGTGCCCAGATGGTGCCATCTGGCCCACTGGATCTCCCGCCAACCCTACCCCACACTGCTTCTCAGGCCATCATGAATGAGGGACAAAGGGTACCACACCTTTGTCCTGAGCTGCAGAGCCTGTTGCCCTGGGTGGGGACTCCTCAGTCTTTCCTGGCTTCTGGGACAGGGACACTGGGACCTTGGAACCATTCCACAGCTACCCCTCTCCATCTGCTTATGTGCTGCTTCCAGTTCATCCCCCAAAGCCAAGTCACAGTGCAGCCTTCTCTGGCCTTGCTGGACCATTCTGCATCCGTCTCTGCTGATCTCATGGAGGCCTTTCCCCATATGGGCACCAAATACCCAGTCAAGAAACCAGCACTCCAAAGAACCCTGAACTGACCTTGCAGCTGCACACTTGGGGCTGCCGTGGCCTATCCAGGCCTGACACCATTTCTGTAAATGCTGCCTGGATGAGAGAAGCAGCTCATTGGTGCTGGTGCCTTCGCATATGCTGCTCAGAGGGTCACTTGCCACTGTGGCTCACAGGTGCTCCAACAGCTGCTGCTCCCCCTACCAGCTGCCAAGGCTGGGTCTCTCGCCCAGCCTCCAGGCTCTCGCTTGTCTTCTGCCACCACCCTCCCAACTGATCCACAAGAATCCCCTCTAACAAAAAGAAGGAACTTCCTAGAACCCAGGTGTGACTGAGTGCTATATCTTCCACTCCTACATGCACAAGCACATGTGACTACACTTCCATATGCATGAAGGCACACAGAGGTACCCTACACACACATGCATACACACACACACACACATAAATCTGTTCTTCTGAGGAGACCCTGTAAGCTCTTGTACCTGCAGTTGCCCTGCCGTGACTCTGGGCTCCTCCAGCTGCTGCTCTCCAGTCCCTCCCCCAGCCACTGTCCTCCCTGGGCACCTGCAGAGCTGGCTCTGACGCCGATGCTTGATGCTTGGAAATTATGAGTAAGGTGAAGAGAAGCTTTTCTTTCCCACTCAACCCTTGAGTCACCAGCAAGTCTCGCATTTTACCCCATTGCCCAAGGCTGACTGTCCCCCATGCCACTCAAGCGAATCGCCCTATTGTCCTCAGAAACATGCAGGCACCGTGAGGAAATGTGTCATGAAGGCAGATGCCCCTGAACAGATTCTTGCTGCTCTGAACTTGGAGGAAACCAGAACCCTCTCCCCTGGTTCTGGGGGGAGCATTCTTCCTTGCAATCCCACCCTTCCTCTTCAAGAAGCTGGCCCAGGTGGCTGCTCAAGGGCTTTGGGGCCCTCCTTGTAGACGAGGAAGTCGTCCCATGAACTGTTTCTTGTCTAGGATGGTATAGCCCAGTATTTGATATGCAGCTGATCTGGGGTAACAAGGGGTGACCAGGAAGCAAACAGTTTGCGTGGAGGCCGCGTCTGGGCAGTGGTTGAGACACTTCCAAGAATGGAGGGTCCAGCCTCTGTCCAGTTCCTACTGCGGGTGAGGCAGAGCTGGGTGAGGGGTTGTGTGCTTCGCTTGGCACAGTTGGACCCCTTGTGCGAACTGCAAGAGGGAGTGGCTCGCATGGGGAAGAGGCTCAGAGCCTGATGACTCCTTCCACCAAGTCACAACACAGCTGGGCTGGTACGTAGATACAGTGTGCCCCCCCCCCCCCAAGTCTCAGCCATCCCTGCCCCCCAGGGAACCTCCTCCTCCTGCATGCCACTCACATCACTGAGGAACAGACTTTACTGTTTCTTCATCTCCAGTGTGAGCTGAGAACAAACACCCACTGGCCTGGCTGGTGACATGGGAGTGGGGCTGAGACCCCCGGGAATTCATCCAGTCCCCCTCACAGAGGTGAATTAATGAATGAGTATGAGCGCAGCCATGGAGTAGTAAGGCTGACAATGATTCTGGGACCGTTTTGACATTTTTGTTTTCCCTAGAATAAGGTAACTTCCTTTCTCTGGTGCCTGTACTACCTCAGCCTCATGTTTGGGCAGGGCCAAACCCCCATTCACCCTTTGGACATCGGGCCCTTCTTGCCCTTGTTTGTGCCAAACAGCAGGGTCAGGACTGTCTTGGCCTTGTCCCCTGCCCAGAACTCCCCGGCTGCCTCCCGCACAGGCTCCAGGCTGCCTTCTGTATTGACCCAGTCAGTCAGTGATGGTCAACTCTGTCCTTCTGGTGTGTTTGGGACTGAGAACGTTGCCCCCAGCTGCTGAGTAGGGAAGAATGGGTTCCAGGCTAACCACCAGAAACACTTTATTCCACTTCAACAATGCTTACATAGGATAAGAAAAACTAGGATATATGCAAGGTGGCAGGACCAGGGTTCTACTTAGCAGAAAGACAGCCGGGGACCACTGAGGCATCAGGGAAAAGAAAAACATAAATGTTAAGGCTTAGGAATGTCTTAGGAGCAGCCCAGTGGGCAATAAAAGACCTGGTATCTCCCTTCACTGAAGCTCTCTGTGAAGGAGGAGGAATGGCCTGGAGTCAAGTCTGAGAGTAACCACTGGTTATGGGGGGATGGTGCCCCTCTTTGTGCTGTCTTTCCCATCTACAGCAGTTTTTCCTAAGCTTTTGTCTCAAGGAGAATCCCCGGAACAGTTATTCTACACGGTCCCCTGCAACAGTTGCTCTTTGGGGTTCCAGCTGCCAGGCGATTTGGAAACAGAGTCACAGGGTGTTTACAACAGGCTTCCATTTTAGTGCCCTTCCTCTCCATGCTCACGATGCACATGGAACATAGGTCGTGGAGAGGGGCAGGGAGGGAAGACTGGAGAGACCCTGCAGAAAATCTTCCCTGAAGATTCCAAAGAAACCCTGGACTGGCCTGAGTCTGCTAGGCTCCCTACTCCCACTAAGATCTATCATTCTAGAAAATGTTCAGAGCTTTCTCATCTCTTGTCCTCTCCAGCCACTTTGGGGAGACTGACTAATTTTTCCTGCCTGGCCATTTGCTTTCCACCTTTCTACTTCCCCCAGATGTCTCTAGAAGGTTTCCTCTGTTTCTGGCACTAGGAAATGAAATGTCACACCCAGGCAGACCCATTTACCTGCAAATCAGAGTTCCCCGAGTTATTTCTCAAAGGGCTCCCATTTCTCTGCCTCTTTGTTCCCTTTTCCTGAAAGCATCAATATTTGGACATGGACAGCCCCCCGGCCCCCCCTCAAATGAGCATCGCTTTTATTTTTTTCTTCTAATTATTTTCAGTGCATTTGTTCTTTTGTCACTTTCTGCAGAGATTCTTTCACGGTATCCCTGATGCATTTTGTTGAATTAAATGTTCTTCCTCTGTTTTGATTCATTTGCGTGTGCTGTGAGCTCTTCACCACGTCACCAGCCCAGTACTCTGAGGAGACAATTGCATGTACCCCCAGATGCTCATCAGATCAGACATGATTACCCTTGCTTGGGTGTTTTCCTATGATTATTTCAGGCTCTTTCTCCCAGGTTGAGGACCTGGCCTCAACCCCAACCCCACCCCCAATTTCCTGTAAGTGGCTTGGTCTGTGGTTGCTTAAGATGTTGGCTGGGCTGTGTGTCCCTGAGCAGCAGGTGTGTTGGGGAGGCGGTCATGGCTCTTTGCTGGGGGGTCCTCAGCTCTGTGTCTATGGCTCCCCCTTCCCTGGTGAGCACATTTAGAAGGATACACCTGCATTGTACAGGAGCAAGATTCTGGCCCCAGCAGGGGAGACCCCTGCTGAGCCTCTCATTCATTTTGTCTCCAGGTGAGAGGTCCCCTGGTTCTAGGCTTCTGTGCTGTAGAACTGGTCCAGGATCAGGGGGAGGGCACTCTCCAGTCATGCATGCAGAATGGAGTTGGCCTCCTTTCTTCCCCACCTGCTTCTCTGGACATGGTGAGTCTTGAATGTGGGATTTTTTGGGTCTCCAGGCTAGGTCTAGGCATGTTCTTGTTCCCATGGCAGACCTAACCCTAACCCTAACCCTCCCCTGCAATTCTTCTCCACCCTGCAGTGAGGCTGCCATCTTCTCTCTGATCCTGACATTTTCCTTCAACCTGCAGTAAGAGAACCTTCTGCTTCCTTCCCTGTTGCCGAGCTTTGGTCTCCATTGAAGTACTGTGGACTCGGGGACCCAAATGATCTCATTTCCCTCAAGTGTTAGACCCTAATCCTACCCCAGCTGCATGTGCTGTGCATGTTGACCAAGAATGGAAGTCCCTGGGGCTGCCCCAATGAAAGCAGGAGCCCTGGGTGTTAGAAGACAATATTAGAATATAAGTTTAAAATTAACTGCTGTTTCGCTCTGTAATCTTGTTTTGCTTTAGACATGGGACATAAAGGGTACATTAGAGAAATACCAGGATGGTCAGATAGTTTAAATGATCCAGCAGTAAACTAAGGAATCTAATTGCACCCAGGGATGAATTATATCCGTGGACCTGAGGGCGCCCAAATGGAATGTGGGCTTTAAACTTATCTAGCAGGTGAAGTCTATGAAATCTATCTAGCTGGCACCTGAGTTCTTCCTTCACTAATCAGTTTACCCCTAAACAATAATGGAATGTGTAGCCAATCCATTCTAAAATAGTGTAAAAGCAAGAATGTGAGATGGGCCTGGGTCACCACCTGTGAGAGATGCAGCCCCAGCCTGCTGGTATTTTAAAATAAACTCCTTTGCCTTATTACAGTCCTGATTCATTTCCTCGTGATCTTTGTGGGGGAAGATCTTGAGTCCTGAGCTAGCACTGCCCTGGACATGCCCTTCATCTTCTTTCCTGCCTCTTGCAGCAGGAATCAAGGGCCTTGTTAAGCATCAGAACCTGGGGCTGGAGAGGTAGCATGGAGGTAAGGTGTTTGCCTTGCATGCAGAAAGACAGTGGTTCGAATCCTGGCATCCCATATGGTCCCCTGAGCCTGCCAGGAGCAATTTCTGAGCGTAGAGGCAGGAGTGACCCAAAAACAAAAACAAAACAAACAAAAAAAATCAGAACCTAAGTGCTGGTCACAGGCCTATTGGCCACCAGTGCAGAGGCCATGCCAGACACCATAGCCTTGGATCCAGCTCAACACCTTTTGGACCATCAAAAGTAAAGTGGGGGAGAGGTTGGAGAGATAGCACAGTGGTAGGGCATTGGCCTTGCAGGCAGCCAACCCAGAACTGACGGTGCTTCAATTCCTGGCATCCCATGTGGTCCCCTGAGCTTGCCAGGGGCAATTTCTGAGCGTAGAACAAGGAGTAACCCCTGAGTGCCGCCTGGTGTGACCTAAAAACAACATAACAAAGAAGAGTAAAGGGGATCTCAGCAGTGGCCGTGACTTGCCATTGCTCCTTGTTGCTTTTTTCCCAGTTGCAGGACTACCCCAAATCTTGGTTTGCAAACCTGCTAAACGGGCATTGTACCAATCCTATCTGCTGGCAAGGATCAACCTCCATCCCTCCAGTACATTCAGGACTGAGGACATTCCCCAAAACTGATGACTGAGAAAGAATGAGCCTCAGGCTGGTGATCAGAGACACTTGATTCCATTCCAACAATACTTATATGGGACAAGAGGAACTGGAATATGGGCAGGGTGACAGGACATAGTAGTAGAACAGCTGGGGGAGTGAGGCGCCAGGGAAAAGATAAGCATGCACATTCAGGCTTAGTAATGTTTCCAGAGTAACACAATGGATCATAAAGGTAGCTTTATCTCTCTCTACTAAAGCTCTCTGTGAGGGAGGAGGGATGTCTCCGAGACAAGCCTGATTAGTTGCCACTGATCATGGGGGGATGTCGCCCCTCTTTGTACTGACCTTCCCCATCTCTGAAATGGTATTTCTAGAGCTTTTCAGGAAGGAAACTTCCCAGAACAATTGCTCTATGGCGTTCCCCTGAACAGTTGTTCTACAAGTTCCTCAGAACGGTTGCTCTATGGGGTTCCATCCGCCAGGTGGTTCAGAAACACCATCACAGGGGGATCCAACAGGCATTGTGCCCACTCTGAGAATTACCTTGATTTTAACAGACAGTGCAGGTAGTCGTGGCTACAAGGACTTGGTGGGCACAGGAAACCTGGGGCCAGAGCAATAGCGCAGCCTTAGGGCGTTTGCCTTGCCTGAGGCTGACCCAGGCTGAACCTGGGATTGATCCCCAGCATCCCATATGGTCCCCCAAAGCCAAGAGCCATTTCTGAGTGCATAGCCAAGAATAAACCCTGAGCATCACTGAGTGTGGCTCAAAATAAAACAAACAAACAGGGGCCGGGAAGGTGGCGCTAGAGGTAAGGTGTCTGTCTTGCAAGCGCTAGCCAAGGAACGGACTGTGGTTCGATCCCCCGGCGTCCCATATGGTCCCCCCAAGCCAGGGGTGATTTCTGAGCACATAGCCAGGAGTAACCCCTGAGCGTCAAACGGGTGTGGCCCAAAAACCAACCAACCAACCAAACAAACAAACAAACAAAAAATGCTTAGTGGGCACAGGAAACCAATGTGCAATTTACTGTCCTGTCTTTCCAGCTCTACGGGAGCCAAGAGGCCCAATGTTCCCAGGAGTGACACAAGGCACATCCAGAAGAGGGTCCAGCTCCAGACCCCTGAGCAGACACCCCCCCCCTCCCGTCCCTGAAAAGTGATAGGCATGTAGGGTTGAGGCCACCAAACACCTTTTCTAGGGAAGCTTCCTTGGTATTCTTTGATAGCTGCCAGAAAAGGGCGGAAGCTCAGCCCATAGACAGGCCTGCTTACCAGTGCACGATTGTGTGCTTGCGCTCAGGCTGACTGCTTTCCTCTCTGTCTTCCTTATTAAGAACCATCTTCGCTGTGTGCAGCCCAACGTGCCTGGCGTCTCACCCCACACATGGCCCCAGTGCTCATTTGCAAGCCCATTAACTTATATTTTCCTCATTAAGATGAGGGGAGGGAAGTACCTGTTCAGGCTGAGTGAATCAAGATCCTCAGGAGCTGGGCAGAGACCGAGGCAGCAAGACCTTCCTGCTGGAACAGCTCACAGAGCCATAGAGCAGTGAGAACGGCAACAACACAGCAGAGACACAGCAGAACACAGCAATGACAGAGCAGAACACAGAAGAACATAGCAATGACAGCAAAAGGCAGTAGTGACACAGCAGAACGCAGCAGCCACAACAGCTACAACACAGCAACGACACAGTAACAACAACTACAATGACACACCAGCAACAAACACTAATATGACGCAAAGGTAACAAAAACACAGCAACAATAGCAGAACACAGCAATGGCAGCCACAATGACATGGCAGCAACAATGACACGGCATAACTATAATGACACGAAAGCAGCAACAACAGTCACAGTGACACAACAACACCAACAACACAGCAGAACACAGCAGCACAACGACTACAACGGCACAGTAGCAACAGTCAAAATGACACGACAACAAGTACATCGCAGCAACAGCTACCATGATACAAGAACAGCAGCTACAACGAGACAACAGGAAAAGCCTCAAGGACGCAGCAACAATAGCGACAGCACAACAACAATGGTAGCAATGTGGGGCCAGAGCAGTGGTGCAGCAGTAGGGTGTTTGCCTTGCACGTGGCTGACCTTGGACGGACCTGGGTTCGATCCCAGCATCCCATATGATCCCCCAGTCAGGATCGATTGAGCGCATAGCCAGGAATAACCCCTGAGAGCCACCAGGTGTGGCCCAAAAAAGCAAAAAAAAATAAATAAAAACAAAAACCAATAATAGCAATGCTATCGCAGCAATATCCACATGACCCAGGAATAGCAGTCGCAGCACAGTGACAATGATAGGAACAACAGCCACAACATTCACGGGAGCAGCCGCTAAACACCAACACAAGCAACAACAGCAAGAAAAGAAGCAACAGCAGCGATAACAGCGACAGTGACCAAAGAAGCAACCGTAACAAGAGTAATGGCAGCTGCAGCCAAAATGGCGAGTCAGGGACACAGCAGCCACAGCGGTGAAAGCAAGAGCAGAGGCAGCAATAAAAGCCGTAACGGTGACCACCGAGCAGACCACAGCGATGGAGACTCCAGCAACGCTACAGCAGAAGCCCCGAAGGTGACAGCCACAGCAGAAGCAACAACCACACTGACAGCACTGTGAAGAGTTGGAACACGGCAACCAAGCCAGGAAACAGTGACCAAGAGTCCTGCAACAACGGCGGTGACAGCGGAACAGGAGCAGAAGCAGCACAAGGGCAGCGGCAGGAGCAGGAGGAAGTGGAGCACACACAGCAACACAATGACACAACGGGGCAGCAACAATAGAAAGCGCTGCTGGGAAGTGCCTCACTCTCACGGAACATCAGTGCCCACACAAGGCAGGAGGCAGAGGGCACGCTGGCTTCCTGACACTGCTTGGGGACCGGTGGGGTCTTGGGCATGACAGGCGGCCAGAAGGCTGCAGCGCCTGGAGTGCACGCAGCAGGCCAGGCCACCCCTTCCCACACCTCCAGGCTGCTGAGGGGAGGGGAGCACTGTGTCCCATAGCTGCCGCAGTTGATGTGCTGTGACAGGACTCTAACAGGGTCCTTGGGGAGCCCTGTGACAGGGCTCTGTGAGGGAGAATGACTCTGGGCAGACACTTGCAAGGGAAGAAGAGTCAGGCTGGGGAGTGGGAGTCATGGTCCTGTTGCTGTCAGAGCAGCTCCTTGCCCCACCACCCTATCTTCTCTGCGTGGGTCCCTGGGAAGCTGCACCGTAGGTCAGGTCCTCCTCGGCAGGGGATGGGCCCCCAGGACCCAGGTGGAGGGCATTCTTAGAGGTGGGATGAGCCGGCCCAGCCAGAGACGGACTCAGAGTGAGGGGAAGGGCCTGATCCCCGTAGGAGGGTCCTGGGGTTTACGAGGTGGGGGCTGCAGTGTCAGAAAACCCGACCATGGCACTCTGCTCTGCATTTGTGAGTGTATGAATGTATGAATGTCAGTGCGTATGAATTGTGAGTGTATGTATATCGGCGTGAGTGTGTGACTGAGTGTTAATCTGTGTGCATGTGTGTGAGTGTGAATTAATCTGTGTGAGTGTACTAATCTGTATGCGCATGTGTGTGATTGTATGACTATGTGCTAATCTGTGTGTGTGACCGAGTGTGTTACTCTTTGTGTGAGTACACATGTGTGAGAAAGATGGTTGTGTTGCTGGTCACTGCAGCTCTGACCTTCTCTGCCCTCTACGGCCCCCAGGAAGGGTGGAAGGGTGCAGCCTCTCCTATCCCCCCTCCACTCAGCCAGGGTGTCCTTCAGGCCTCCCCGCAGGTGTCGTGTTTCCCTGAGTCCCTGTCACCGGACCCTGGGCCGGACCCACTGGGAGATGCTGCCTCCTGCCACGTGGCGCTTCTCAGATGTGCCCACAGCCTGTGTACGAATGTTCTTCCTGGCCTGGCCCTGCAATGAGCTGGAACTGACTGTGGAACCCTTTTACTCGCCTTTTACCCAGGACCCGGGGACTGAACGGGACTTGCTCCTGTTCCCTCGCAGAGCAGAGCTGGATGATGAAAGGCGCCTGCTTCATATCCACAGTCGATGCTGCCAAGCCACCTTTTCATGCTGCGGAGGCTAATTGGTGACAGCTGAGATATTTTTCCGTGCGGGGCCAGTCTCCTTCCCTTTCACAGCCACCCCACATGGATGTCTAGGTGACATACAGCCGACTGCCCTTTTGAAGTAAATAATTCGATATACCCTCACACATGTATTCTCTTGTGTGGCAACCAGGACTGTTGTGACGAAGAAATTTTCCATCAGCCCAAAGGGCATCCTGGGTTGTTTTTTTGTTTTTGTTTTTGTGCCACACCCAGCGATGCTAGACGTTGCTCGTGGCTCTGCACTCACGAATCACTTATGGCAGATTTAGGGGACTGTATGGGATACAGGGGATCAAGCCCAAGTTGGTCACGTGCAAGAGAATTGTCCTCACTGTAGTATCACTCTGGCCCCTCATCCTGGATTCTCCCCCAATCAACCTGCCCCCATACCTTCCCTGTTCCTTGTTCCTCCACACTCCATCATTGCCCTACTCCCTCTCACACTCTCTTCCTGAAGCCTCACAGGACCTGCGCATGAGTGACCTCTGTCTGCTCAGCTTCTTTTCTCATCTATCCAGGGATTCCTCTATTTCAGTAGCTTCTTCATTTTTATTGTTAAGTAATATTTCCATAGCATGAATATACTATGATTTGTTTATGCATTCATTTTTTTCCATTTTAACAGCAGCTTTCTTCAGATTTAATTCACATGCCATAAACTTCGCTCTTAAAAAAAATCACCATTTAGTGGTTTTTAGTATATTTACAGAATTGTACAACCGGCACCGCAATCTAATCTTAGAAGGTTTTCATGACTCCCCTAAGAAACCAGGAATTCATTCTCCGTTCCTTCATCTCCTTGTCCCTGGAAATCACTAAAGCACTTTATTTCTCTGTGAATTTGCCGACTTTGGAGATTTACATAAGTGCCGTCCTACAGTTTCCAGTATCTTGTGTCTGGTCCACTTACGTGTCTTGGAACCAGGCTATGCCTTGGTGGACATGCTGCCCCCTCCTGTCCCACTGGCAGCCACTGGCACAGGGGCCAGGCACCCCAGTGTGCTGTGCTCCAAGGCTTTATAAATGATGTTTCTGCCAGTGTTGTGAGCAGATTTGGACAAAAATAGACACACACACATATTTACACGGATAGACTGATTCTTGAGTTTATAGCTAGAGGTACAGAGTCATGAGTTTGTGGCCAGTCATCACCATTTTGCAGATCACTTTCATTGTTCTCCTGTCCCACCCACCCATCCACCCACCCACACTACCTGAGGCACTGGGTACTTCTAGTGTCCAGACTTTGGAGTCCTGACTCTCCTCACTGGGGCGGCATGATTTTGATTTCTACTTCTACAGTGTAGACCCTTGCCCTGTGCCTGCTGCCTATTGTGTGCATTGATTCTGCAGTTATAACTCCAACTCTGAGGCTGTGTTCTGGGATTTCTCTACATATTCCACATGGCCCTGATATTTAATATAAAAATGTATTTCAAGTTGTGTGGTGGCTAATCTCTGCTAAATTGTCGTCTACATTTAAGACTCAGTTTCTGTGCGAATGGATTTTTAATCCAGATTGTGTTTAACCTGAAGACCTACCTGGGGAGAAATGAGCGTGAACAAAATCGAGTCCTCCAATGCCTCCTTCCCTTCCCTTCCCTTCCCTTCCCTTCCCTTCCCTTCCCTTCCCTTCCCTTCCCTTCCCTTCCCTTCCCTTCCCTTCCCTTCCCTTCCCTTCCCTTCCCTTCCCTTCCCTTCCCTTCCCTTCCCTTCCCTTCCCTTCCCTTCCCTTCCCTTCCCTTCCCTTCCCTTCCCTTCCCTTCCCTTCCTTTCCTTTTCTTATCTTGTATTTTCTTTCCTTTCCTTGTCTTATCTTGTATTTTCTTTTTTCTTCCTTTTCTGTTTTACTTTTGGGGGCCACACCGAGCAAGTCTGCCACAGCTCTGTGCTGGGGCTGCTCACTGCACTGCCCAGGGATGGACCCTGGGTCGCCTGCATGTGAGCACATCACTCAGCTTCCTGAACTCTTGCCCTAAAACGTCAACTTCTTCTATCCTCTTCGTGTATTTCTTTAAGTCTCCTCCAAGTTTTGTCAGAAGTGTCTGTTTTCTGTGTTTATGTCTTGAATATATTTTGTTAAATTTATCCCACCATATGGGATGCTATTTTCACTGGCATTGCTTCTTGTTTGTTTATTTGTTTGGGCCACACCCAGCAGTGTTCAGAGTTTAATCCTGGCCGTGCACTCAGGGGTCACTCCTGGTGGGCTTGGGGAGCCATCTGGGGTCATGGGGATTGAATCGGGGTCAGATGCATGCAACACTGGTGCCTAACCGTTGGACTAGCTCTCTGGCCCCTTGGCATCTCTTTTTCCCAATCTTGTTTTCTAGGTGTTGATACTGGTGTGTGGAAGGACAATTTATCTCTGTGTGGTTCTGCTAAGGTTGCCGGCATTAGATTTTCCATGAATTTATCGGAATCATTCTCTGCTTCCAAGTCAGGCCCCTTGCGAGTAGCATCTGTTTCTTCTTTCCCAGCCTGCACACTTTTGTTCCTGTTTCTTAGCTGTTTGTGCTGAGCGGTGCTTCCAGTGAGACCTCAAGGGAAACGATCCCAGTTGCCTGAGGAGAGGGCGTCCCCTCAGCTATGTCCCACCATCCCTATGAGCAGAAGATGATTTCCCTGCCTGGATTATTAAGACCTTTTGTCATGAGATGCTTTTTAAGTTTTGTCAAATGCTTTTTTTTTTGGGGGGGGGGTTGCTGTAGAAAATTCTTCCCCCCTTTGTTCTAATTGTGTGGCAAATGACTTAATTGATTTTCATGTTAATTCTTGTGCATATTAATTCTACCTGAGTACCAGAATAAACCCCATTCAGGCTCAGCATGTTATCATTTTGATGCATTTTTAATCGATTTACTAATATTTTTCTAAAGGTTAGCACTCTTATTCAGAAAACACACATTTAAGATTGCCACACATTCTTGATGACTGTAACCTTGCCCTCTTGCTACTTGATTATTTCCCCCTAAAAGTGGACGTTCCTGATGTGAATAGAGCTGCTGCACCGTTCTTTCTAGCTTGGCTGGCAGTTTCTCCTTAAAATGATATCTCTCTTTATTTCACATTACTTTCTTAGGAAAAGCAAGTCATCACATTTTGTCTCTACCTGGCCTAACAATTTTTGTGTTTGATTTGGAGCTTTTAGGTCCTTAGTAGGTGATCTAACCTTCTATAACTCAGTGGGAATACATTCGCTTCCAATGAGCTCCATTTTGCCTTTGTTCTTTTTCCTTCTGCACACACAGTTCTTCTGCAAGGAGTGCTCTTAGTTCACATGGTGGTTTCCAGGTGTTGAGAGGAGATCATTCTATTGTCTCCCTGTATGCATACATTAGGACAAGAAGTTCTCTGTCTTGTTCCCTAGTCAATTTGGGAGCTTTTCTTTATCTTTTTGTTGTTGTTGTTGTTGTTGTTGGTTTTGGGGTCACACCTGGAGGCGCTCAGGGATTATTCCTGGCTCTGCACTCAAAAATCACTCCTGGCAGGCTCGGGTGACTGATGCCGGGGATAGAACCCAGGTCAGCAATGTACAAGGCAAATAAATGTCCTCCCACTGTGCTATATTGCTGTGGCCCCACTTATCTATATCTTTTTGATGATAGTGGTGGTGCTAGTGGTGGTGATGTGTGTGTGTGTGTGTGTGTGTGTGTCTGCTTTGCATATAGCTAGATTCTTGGATTTATATACATTTTTAAAAATAACATTGGAAAAAAATTGCTGTCATTTCCCAAAAACATGCCTTTCACACGATGTGTGTTTACAGCAGCACAGGGATGTTCTCACTAGTGCTGTTGTGGATGGTTTCGATGACGAGCATGGCACTCCTCCCGAGGTGCTTCCACTGGGGTGGACCCTGTGAGAGGCTGCATCAGAGGTAGTTGGATTGTTCCTCTAGAGGTCTCTACTCCTCGTTCAAGGCCTCATTTCTCCACTCAGCATTTAGTAGGCACTCCCACAGCCCTGAGCATACCTGCCATGTCTGAGACCTTTCCCAGGGCTAAACCAAAAAAAAAAAAAAAAAAAAATCAACCTTTATTTTCTGTTCATGTTGAGACTCCTGAGAGGCTCTGCCTCTGTGAGTCTCCTCACAATGCCCCGAGGCAGCCCCAACTTGAAGCTGCCTGGGCCTGGGTACCTCTCCTCTTCTCCTCACACCTGGGCTTGGCGTCACCAATCCTGGCCTCACACTCAGCTTCTGCTCTTCAGTTGAACTCGAAGGCACCTAGAATAATTTCAAGCTTCGCCTCTCTGCAAGGAGTTCCACCTTCTTCTCAGCCCTAAAATTTCCAGCTACGCCGGTGGCCTAGACTCTGCATTCTCCCAGCTTCGCCAGGCCCCTTGTCCATGACTGCTACCTCCAGAAAGGATCCCCATGACCACCTGACTCACCCCATCTGCCTCCTTTCCTTTGGGGACCGTGGTCCTACAAGGTTCGCTCGGCATCAAGGATCATTTTATTGATTTGTGTTGTTTAGGGCTGATTTTTATTGCCAGTTACAGACCTTATTGCTCCTCGATTGTGGGTGAAAAGGGGAGCTGGGCTATTCATTCATCTCCTGCACTGTCCTCCAAAAGTCCAATAGCCCCACACCTTGACCCTGGTCGTCATATGGCAGGACAATTTGTGGTTTAGGCAGGGATGAGGACTCCTGAGTCCTCCCCAGACCAGCCCCTGTTCTGCTGCGACCAAGAGATGAAATCCTGATCTCTGAGCAGGAGCTATTTTTACCCTGTGCAGGCGGAGACAGAGGCCCCAGGGTTCACAGCGAGGTTTACTACTGCTCCTGCTCACGAGGAAATTGCCAGCATTGTAAATGAGGCCAGGAAAGAGTCCATCCCCGTAGGCCCAGGGCCTGGGCAGAAAGTCCCCCAGCACCATCCTGAGCCCAGCCCCCAATTCTCCCATGGCCGTGACCCTGAGCCTCTCCTCACCCCTCTCCTGAATCAGAGGCTGTCTTTCTTTTTTTCTAGAAAACTCTTGTTTTCTCCCTCGTGGAATCTGCCAAACTTGGCTCCCCTCAACAGCCCAGTTCAGACCTTTCTATGAATTCTTGATTCTCATTTCTCAGGAAGAACCACATTTCTATTTCATAGAATAGAACACATCACGGCCACTAAACAGACATCTCCCTCAGGCCCTCCTCCCTTCCTCCCTTCTTGCCTCCTCCCTTCCTTTCTCCCTTCCTCCCTCCTCTCTTTCTTCCTTCCTTCCTTCCTTGTAGAATCACCCCACGTGCCATATCGCCAACCCCAGGTGAGCGAGTCTGAATCAGGGTCGCTCGTAAAATAATCTAAACCAGACTGAGGGTGAAACACGTGTAGTCTGGCAGTCTTCTACCTTGTATCTCTCGCAGGCTGCCTGCCAGAACTGCCATTTTTATTGAGTACAGAGACCACCCCCAGGTAGGGCAGCAAGCTCAGACTATTCTGAGCCTGTCCTGCCTAGGCTTACAT
Source organism: Suncus etruscus (assembly GCF_024139225.1). NCBI lineage: Eukaryota > Metazoa > Chordata > Mammalia > Eulipotyphla > Soricidae > Suncus > Suncus etruscus. Next base: position 156,388,740 of record NC_064852.1, read on the forward strand.
ATAAGAGAATCTTCGTTTTGGGGTAAATCCGAGTTGTAAACAAACATCAAATGAACCAGGGATGATTTTTGTTTTAGGTAAAATAAGGTGTAACCTAACAAAAACTTCCTTCCTTTCTTCTTTCCCTTCTTTCCTTCCTTCCTTTCCTCCTTTCCTTATTACCTTCCCTCCTCCCTTCTCTCCTTCCTTCCCTCCCTCCCTCCCTTCCTCCCTCCCTCTCTTTCTTCCTTCCTATTCCTTCCTCCCTCTCTCCTCCCTCCCTCCCTCCCTCCCTTCCTCCCTCCCTTCTTCCTCCTTCCCTCCCTCCCTCCCTCCCTCCCTTCCTCCCTCCCTCCCTTTCTTCCTCCCTCCCTCCCTTTCTTCCTTCCTTCCTTCCTTCCTTCCTCCCTCCCTTCTTCCTCCCTCCCTTCTTCCTCCTTCCCTCCCTCCCTCCCTCCCTCCCTTCCTCCCTCCCTCCCTCCCTCCCTTCCTCCCTCCCTCCCTCCCTTCCTTCCTCCCTCCCTTCCTTCCTTCCTTCCTCCCTTCCTTCCTTCCTTCCTTCCTTCCTTCCTTCCTTCCTTCCTTCCTTCCTTCCTTCCTTCCTTCCTTCCTTCCTTCCTTCCTTCCTTCCTTCCTTCCCTCTCTCCTGAGTCCCCTGTTCCTCCTATAAGCTGCCACACCCTCCCACCCCTTGTGGTGCCCCCCTTTACTCAGCATCCTCTAGGACAGAGCACCCTGAAGCCCAGCAGCCCCCACCCCATGGAGACTTTGGGTCAGCGGGGCTTCAGGAGGAGCTAGGTCAGTGGCATCACAGAGGACCTAGCTCACCCCTAACTGTGGCTACTTGACTGACTGTCCCTTCCTCTCCCAGGAACCTTGAGTCTGGAGTCTGAGTTTGGCCTCTGGAAGCCAGGTCAGGTGAGCAGAGCAGAAGGGGTGCAAGGTCCCCCAGCACTTCCCCTGGAGACCAAGTGCCAGCAAGTGGGGGAATCTTTCTTCTTGGCAGGATCCAGCCTCCCAGAGTGGAGTGGCAGCACCATCTTGGGGAAATCACTTAAGGAATGGTGATAGTAGTTGCCAACATTCCTTCAGCCTCCTCGTGTTGGTGCCCCAGGGATGCCCTGCATGTGGAGTTGCATGCTGATGCTCACGACAATGACAACAGGTTTCAGCACATCACAGGAAGGCCGGGCTGCACCCCAAGATGGCAGGCTCCAGGGTCCCATCCCGCCTGCCACTGCAGCTAACATGCCACCTGGTAGGGTAGGGAGCAGCCAGGCTTCAAACTGGGGTCCTGTCCAGCTGTCATTCCAGCCCACTCCTGCAGACCCTTGGCTCAGAGTCCAGTGGCGTGGCACTGCCACCTGAGACCAGCAGGAAAGATAGACCAGGGTCTCCCAGATCAGTTTCTGACTAATAGGAGTCTAAATCCCACAGTACAGACACTTGTGACTGCACCGAGTCACTGCCACAATCCCGGGAACCTGAGCAGAAAGTGAATCCACTGCATCCCAGGCACCTCCATACTTCTGGGGTTCCACCAAGCGAGGAGAGGCGCAGCTGGGGCAGGCCCGAGGAAGATGCAGATGAAAGGCGGGAAGAGAAAAAGTATAGGAAATGGCAAATTAAGTGAAAGAAAGGGGAAAAGGCTCCAATTAACGTCGGCAGTGATGTTGGGGCACATATTATATCCATAAAATAACACGACAGCCTGCTTGAGAAGGGGGAGCACAGACAGCGAAATAAGCAGTTAGATCCTAAAATACAGCCGCGCCCCGGAATCATCGGGGGACGGGTAAGCAGTGAACAAAGCAGATCTCCGTGCAAGTGGGGCCAGAGCCACCCGCAGGGATACAAGGCCCTGCCATCCTCGTGGATTTACCAGGGAGCGTGCCCAGGCTGTGGAGACTTGGAGGGTGCATGGACGCTCCAAAACTTGTCAGAGGCCTGGGGAGACGAGGAAATGGGTGGCCAGGAAAAAAGGGGCTGGACAGAAGAAATGATGAGTTCTTCCTCTCTGAAGAAACGACCAGGAAAGGGTCTAGGGGAGGTATTTGACCTACAACCCCACATGAGAGGGGACCCCAGCTCCAGCCTCTGAGAGAGGGGTCCTGTAAGATGACAACCAGCTATTAACCCCAAACAAAGCTATTCTGCATCTTTCTCTCAACCCTTCTGTACAACCCTTTGATATGTAAAAGCCCACCTGGATCTTACCCCCCTCTGCTCCTCCTGGTTGAATTTTGTACTGGATTTGATCAGGAAAGAGCAGCTCTGGCTTTCGACTCAGTCAGAGAAACCACGAGGCAAAGAGCAGACGAACCCCAGGACTCTCTCCTGACTCGGCTTGATTTCTTTATTCTTTGCCACTACTTCAGACTGGCCTGCCTGGGTATCTGAAATAGGGTCCCTGGGGTGATCCCACAAAATGGGGGGTTATTTTACAGGGTCCCCTTTCCTTCAGCCCCCACTCTGGCTGAAACCCAAGCGCAGGGAGGGTGCAGGGGTGGAAGACAGGCTGGCAAGACCCGCTCAATGAGGAGTTCTGGTAGAGGCAGCTTTACTGCTGCATCTCTCAAGGGTGTAGCCCATGGAAGCTGCTCCCAAGGCCACGATGAGTCCTAGAGGCCCCAGGGGCTTGATGCTCCCAGGCTGCCCCTCTAGGAAGTCCTAGAAGTCCTCAAGGGATTGGGGTGCAGGTGAGGGTCCTGTGTGTAGTCACAGGCAGGTAGACAGGCCTAGTGCTTTGGTCCTGGGAATCTGGGCAGGAAAGGTGGGTGCAGCTGGTTCTGGGGACCCCAGTGCAGCCCCTGAGCGTAGGCTGGGGTCTTTTGCGGGGACCCAGGGGTGTCTAGGAGGATCTTGGCTCCTCAGACCCCTTTGCTGGCACTGCTTTGTTGTTGCTGTTTAGTTGTTTGTTTGGTGGCCACACCCAGTATGCTCAGGGATGACTCCTGGCTCTGTGCTCAGAGGTCACTCCAGAGGTGCTCAGAGCTCACTCCTGGCTTTGTGCTCAGGGCTCACCCCTGGTGGTGTTTGGGGGGCCTGTAAGTGGTGTTGGGAATCAGACTTGAACCCTCCAGTGCTGCCTCCTTGGCTCTTAGGTGTTTTTTGTGCTGAGCAGCTAGTTGAAGGCCCAGGAGACGCAGGAGTGAGTACGGCACTTCCTGCCCACAGGACAGTCAATCAAGGGGTTACCACCTGGACTGGCCAGATGCCCCCTCCTCTTGCTGAGCCCTGGAGCCCTGGTGGGGTCAGGACCCCTCTGTGCACTTACAAGCAAAACACTTGTGCCTTCACGGGTGTTTGTCTGCCTATTGGCTCCAGATGCCGTCTTCTAATTGACAATTGAATTAGAGTTTATTCCTGGGCACTGATAGGCTGAGGGAAGGGGGTGCAGGCTGGGAGTATCCCTGAAATCCTCACCTGGATCTGTGAGCATGGAAGGGCTGAATGAGGGAGAAGGAGAACTAAGCTCTGCTGCAACGAATCCCAACACCTCTGTGAGTGGACTCAGGCAGACCCCTGGGAATGTGCAGTCCTGGCTCGGAGGGGCCAGAGACAGGCAGCAGCAGCAGCAGCAGCAGCAGTGGGTGGGCAAGTGGCTCCGCTGAGCGCGCAGCCCCTCAGGGACCGTCTTTTGACTTTTATCATTAAAGCGTCTTAAGCAGATGCAGGAAGCTTCATGAATCGGAACGAATCTGGTGCCTGCTTTTCCCAGAGCGGGAGCTTGAGCGGGTCTGCACGAGGGGCCCGTGCTTGCGTCACTTTTGAGACAACGGAGAGGCAGATGTGGAGCCAGAGTCAGAGTACAGTGGGGACAGCATTGGCCCGGCATGTGGCCGAACCAGGTTCAATCTTCTGCATCCTGTAGGGTCCCCGCAAGCACTGCCAGGAGCAGTCCCTGGGTGCTTAGTCAGGAGTGACCCCTGACTAATTAACCCCTAGGGATAATTCCCGAGTCAGCTCTGAGCACCACTACGAGTGATTCCAGAGCAGAGGGTCAAGAGTGACCCCTGGGCACTGCTGGGGGTGATCCCTGAATTTTGGAGTAACCAACTTTTATCCTGCTTAGCAGGATAAATTCTTTGCTCACGCTTGTCCTTCATGGACTGAAAGTGCCTCTGGATGCATCTCCTGCCCCTACCTGTTCTCCACCCAAGGAGGTGACCCTTGTCTTCCCAGTAAAGACCTCAGGTCAGAGAATCTGCTTGTGGTTTGTTTCCAGAGCTAGCCTGTCTGCCTGCTTGTACTTTTGCCTGCTGGCAGAGATCTCGTGGTGGAAGTTTTCTGAACCCGTTTTAGCTCCTTAACCTTGTGCAGACTCTGTCCTATGTCGGCGTTTGCTTTCAGGCCTGTGGTCTCCAATCTCCCTGGGTCTGGGGTATGAGGCTTCCACTACACCTGAGCACAGAGTCGCGAGTCAGCACAAACATTGCCGGGTATGGCCTAATAGCAAACAAAAATGTGAATGTGACTGGAGCTCTGTGCACCTGTAAGGAGTAGACTCTGCAGTTTCCAGGACCAGTTGAGCTGTGAACCCCCAATTCCCTCCCTAGGCTGTCTCCCACCAGAAGGCTGGGACAAGTCATCAGGGAGCCCCCACAGACTTGCTGTCCACCCAGGCTCCTCCTCAGTGATGCAAACTGCAGGACTGGAGTGAATGTCCCCGCTAAGCTAGCCTGGGACAAAGGCATTTAGGTCCTCACAAGGAGCAGCAGGAATCAGGAGGGTAACAGGCGCCCTGTGGGGATGCTGAGGAGACCCACAGATAGGTAGCTGCAGAGCTTGGCCAACAGCCCCCCTAATCTGTAAACAAAAGGGGCCTCCTGCCCCAAACTCCTGTCCCTTCCCATTCCTGAGGACTTGGAGCCCACCGCCTGCCTCCCAATGCTCTCTCTGCTGTACACTTGGGTGGGGAGGGACATCCTGCAAGAAAGGCCCAGGGCTAGACTCACACAGTGCCCCTGCTCTGCTCATGGAAGCACCTCTCACGGCCATGGCCGGGATACCACAGGCCATCCTGGCTCCCCCATCACTGGACCAGTAGGCGGGGCCTGAATTGTGGGCAGGGCCTGATGAGTCTGAGGGTGTGTGTAAATGAGGCTGGTCGGTAAGGTCAGATCTCAAAATGTAGAGTCAGAGTCTCTGCATGGGCAGATCTCAGGTGAGTAGAGCACTCACAAACAGGCAAGCATCCACCAGCCACTTCGGGAAAGTAACTCAGTTTATTGCAGGTGGGAAAGGGATATTTATAATGGGGGAGTGTAAGGTGGAGAGTAAGGTGTGGACTCTGTGTCAGTCAAAAAGGTGGGATGTGAGATGGGATTCCAATGAGTTCCCAATGCGCTTCTGTGCTTAGGAATCTTGTGGGTATAAAATGTATGCATGTGCCCAGGTGTATGGATGTGTGAGTGTCATGGGTGTGAAATGCGTGTGTTCTGACTGTGAAATGCATGCATGTGTCTGTATGTGTAAAGGTGGGGGTGTTGTGAGTGTGAATCGCTTGCATGTGTTCATGTGTAAGGCATGCATGTGAAATTTGCACGTGCGTCAGTGCGCACCTATGCATGGGCATGTCATGTGTGCATGGAAATGCATAGACAAATTCTCTCTGTGTTCATATGTACTCATGTATTGTTCATGCGTGTGCGGGTGCTATGTGTGCATGTTAGGTGGCATGTGCGTATGTTTGCTGGCATGCTGGCAGGAATCTGTCCTTGATGCATGGGAGAAGAGAGGGGAAGGTTCCGGAAGCGAGTGTGTGCTGTCTCTGTGCTGTGCAATTATGGATAATTTCTTCCCTTCCATTGTTTGTTCCCCAAGTGTTCTGCACTGAACAAATATTGACTTAGTCATTTTTAAAATGGTGATGAAAAAGATAACAGCAGCTTGCAGAGCCTCCCTGTTCTGACTTTCCTGGGTCCAAGTGCCCCCTTGTGAGTGGGCGGCTCTTGGCTGGCCATGAGCTAGCATGAGCAGGGCAGGTTTTGGAGGGGCATCTGCATGGGGGTTTTCAGACAGAAGGGAGGAGGAAGAGGGCAGGTACTGGGGGGCAGCAGCAGCTCAATGAAACCCAGGGAAATAGAGGGCCCCACTGGGCAGGAAGGAGGTGAATGGAGGTCAAGGAACTGGGATTGGGGCTGGAGAGATAGCATGAAGGTAGGGCATTTGCCTTGTACCCCGAGCCTGCCCGGAGCGATTTTTGAGCATAGAGCCTGGAGTAATCCCTGAGGGCTGCTGGGTGTGACCCAAAAACCATAAAAAAAAAAAAAGAAAAAGAAAAAGAAAAAAAAAGAAAAAAGAAAAGAAACAGAGGCCCTGCTGGGTTGGGAGGGTCTCAGCAGGTTGGGGGGAATACTTGAGGCCTACTGAGAAGGACTCAGAGAAGAATCGGCTGTGATTGACAAGGCTTCTGGGCCCCAAGCACAGAGCCAGGCCAGATCCTAGGCTTAGGTCACAGGGATGGGGCAGGAGTGGGAGGGGCATGTCAGCCTCCCAAGGACCTCCCACAGGCCTCTCATGGGGTAGGGGACAACCTGTCCACAGACCTGGCCATAGGAACACCCATCTGAGTAGCCACATGAAGCTGCACCCCGGGAGAGGAGATGAGGCCAAGCCTACTCTGAATACCGAGACTCATCCTTCGCAAGGCTGGAGCCCAGAATTGGGTATTACAGGGAAGGAATGAGGGTCCCCTTGGAAGGACTTCCCCTGCCTCACCATGTGAAGCATCAGCTGTCCCCTAAATGTCAGCAATGAGACTCATGGAGTGGCTGGCCTGAAGCTGGAGCTCAAGGCCAGAGCCCAAGGCTAGTGCTCGAGGCTGGAGCCTGAGGCCAGTGCCCGAGGCCAGTGCCCGAGGCTGGCTCCAGGCAGGTGGACCTCAAGGTGCCCTCTCAGGAAGATGTTTCCAGGATTCGTTCTCTACCAATCTCAGCTGGAAGCACCTGGGGTTTTGCTTTTGTGAATTTAAAATCATGGCTCAGGGCAGGAGAGAAGGGCAGACGATGGGCTTGGGGTGATCGTGCAGCCCCTGGCTCTGGGGTAAGGCAGTGGGCCGGGCAGGCCTAGGGAGAAACTTTGGGGGCTTTGGAGCAGGTGGGGGTCAGGTCAGAGGGGCAGACACAGGTGCTAGGCCTGGGCAGCCTCTGGGTGGGGAGGAGGGAATGGGCAGGGGGTGAGGGCAGGACCAAGGAGACACCCACAGGTATGACCTCAGGAGGACAGCTAGAACACTCCGTGGCCAGGGCACCAAGTGGGCTAACAGATGCCTGAGCCCTGGCTATGGAGCTTCACAGGGCACAGGGGTCCACCCTCAGGCTCTGGGAGAAGGGGCTGAGTGGGACCTGGACCTGGACGGACCTTCCAGGGATCCTACCAGGCAGCCGCTGGCTTGAACATTCAGGCCCCTTCCCATGTCAGCTCTTTAGGGTGAGCGCAAGAAAATGTCTAGAGGCTATGCCCAGGACCTGGCAGCCAGCGTGGAAGGCACAGCAGAGCTCTCCAGGGCAGAGGCATGAGGTGAGGCATGTGGCATTGGTGGGAGGAGGGTCACCCCAAGGCTGAGCCCCAGCTGGCCGGCTGTACAGTCCAGGGCTTCGGGCAGGGGTGGAGGACGTGGACATGGAAGAGGATTTGCTTAATGGTAGGTGTAGATGATATTTAGCTGCAAATTAGGCAATACAGTATGCAACGAGCAGCCTCTGGGCCCCGGCTGCTGGGATTCCTGACAGAAGTGCCCGAGATATGGTGCTATCATGGCATCTGCATGGAAATCCACCAAGGGCTGACAGTGCTCCAGAGGCAGGAGGTGCCGAAGTGCAGCCTCAGGAGAAGGTGGGCCCGGAGTGAGACGTTCTGGTTCTGCAGGGCCGAGAACACAGGACCCAGAGAGTCCATCTCAACAGTGTGTGGTAGGAGGAAGGGAAGGGGAGCCAGCATTTGTCAGTCTCTACCTGAGGGCTCATCCAACTGTCAGCTTTCCCCTCACCATCATCGTTCTCCTCCTCAGCTCGAACCTGCCGTCGGCAGCATCGCCTCATCACCTCCACTGTCACCGTCATCCTCATGACTTCCAACACCACTGTCACCCAGGAGACCCCAGGCTTGCAGGGAAGGGGCTGGCCCGTCTGCTCCAGACTCACTCACCCTCACTCCAGCCTTAGCCTTCATCTGGGCTCAGCTCGGAGGCTCCCTGGTATCAGCTCCAGTCCATCGTGCCAGCCTCTGTAATCCCTGCTGCCTGATGCCAGTCTTCCTGCAAAGGGGCGCCTCTGGCTGACCTCTTGAACTCTCCCCAGTACAGACCCCCACAGCAAGGTTGTCTTGCTATTGACCCCACCCACATCAGCCTTGCCCCATCCCAACCATGCCTGCCAGGCCCCATCAATGCTGACCCTGCCCATGCAAACCCAAGCCCTGACCCCGACCCCGCCTAACATGGACTGACCCCTCACACACGCCATGGTTCCAACCAATCAGCCACACCCTAGGCACCCCCTAACTGTTTGACACCCCCCCACACACACACACACACTGGCAATGACCCTGCCCCTCCAACCCTGTGTGAGAGGAACCTGCTCCCATCCTAGCAGCGACTCTTACTGTGAGAATCTCCTGAATGCTGGTGTCCTGGAACCTCAGCAGCATCACAGTCATAGGAACCCTGGTCCCCTGGGGGATTCAGCCTCCCTGTCCGCTTGGGGGCTCCTGGGCCGCCCGCATACAGTATCTGCTCTGGCCAGAGTGGCAGCACACCCTTCTGCATGGAGCAGTGAGGGGGTCCGTGGCCCAAGGTGCTTTGCCCCTCTTGCCTGCCCAGTCCAATGGCTCCACTGCTGGTGCCCCGAGCCCTTGGGGTGCTGCAAGCTGGTCCAACACCTGGAGCTGACCGAGCTCTGGCCTTTGTGCGCCACGTGACTGAATGGCCATTCTTGCTGCTGCAAGGAGCTGAGAATGGGTCGTTACGCAGAGAGAAAAGTGCTTTTCAACGATCCCCGGGAGAGGAGATGCCGCCAGCCCAGTGGAGAATCAATTTCCAGCGGCCTGTGAACATCCGTCTCTGTTTGCTGGAGACCCAGGCCTGGAGCTGGAGAGAGCGAGGCTGAAGCTGGTCATGACCTCCAGAGCTGCGGGGAGGGGCTGGAGAGGCGCTGGGGGAGGGCTCCCTCCCAGTGCAGGTGCCTGGAGACCTTTGGGGCCTGCGTGGGTATCCTCTCAGGGCCCTGAGAGCAGCATGGCCCTCCTCTCTTGTGCCTCTTTCATTCAGGTTCCCCAGGAACGTCTCAGGGTTCCACAGGGACAGGGAGAGGGGAGCTTCCTGGCATAGTCCAGGTGGGCTTTTACAGATCCAAAGAGATTCAGGGAAAGAGGAGGCTGGGGGAAGGCTTTTGTTTGGGGTTAATTGCTGGGTGTCATTGATAGGCCTCCTGCCCAGCCTGACCCCTTCCAGGTCCTCACCCAGACTCGTGGGAGTCCACTTCTAGTTAGTCGGGGGGCCTCCTGGTCCCCTTCCCAATCTGTGAGGCCATGGAGAGGGTCAAACTCTCATCCTCCCCTCTGCCCCCATTCCCAGACCATCCAGGCTTCCTCTGGATGCTGAATCAGGAGAGCACTGGTCCTAGAGCATTAAGCACTCTTTGGGGGAACAGCGCCTGATGCTTCAGCTGCCCTGATGGTTCCTGTTGGGACCTGAATTCTGAACAAGGAGGGACGCCATTTTTTAAAAGCCACATGGTAGGCTTCTTCTTAGGTTCTGAGCACGGAGAAACACCATTTTGTAAGGACCACATGGTGCAGTCCACATGCTGAGGCTTCACAAGCCTATTTCCATTTGCACCACCCCAAGCTACCTGGCCATATTAGGTGACCTATCTGGAAGGGACAAAAGACAGCCATGGGAAGATAACCCTAGCCAACAGTCAATCATTTTAAGGATAATCAGAAAGCTAGAACCTCCCTGTTTTATATAATCCCATTCGTGACCTTGGGCCGGATTTCCATCCCTCGAGGGAGAGAACCCTGGCCAGTCAGTTCGGAGCTGTTGGCAGGCGGAATAAAGTTTAAACTTTACTCCAATTTGTGTGGTCTCGTCCTTCAATTTCTGGACCTTAACAGTCCCCACCTCTGGCTCCCATGTGGAGCTACCATAGGGCACAGGCAGAGCAAAGTCCTGTCCTGGTTCCCCCAGGATGCTCTGAGCAGACCTGTGATGGCCCAGCTCCCAGGCACCAGCCTGTATGGGTGGCTCTAGGGTCTGCCTGGTCCCTAGTGTGGCGTGCGGTGCCCATGACTCTCAACAGCACCACCTGCTGCCAGTGCCAACCTGCACGCCGAGGGCCATGATGGAGGCAGATTCAAGTCCCAGAAGCCCCTTCCTGGTGTGTGGGCACCTCCTCCCTTCCATGACCATGTCTCTGCGTCCTGTCTTCTAGGGTCACGGATTCATCTCCCAGGGCCCTCGTGTAGTGGGGTCCTGTCTTTATCCTTTGGGCGTGGGACCCGTGAGCCTGGCGCGCTGACCCGCTCAGCACTGGCCTCGCCCACATCTGCACAGCCCCTGCAGCCCAGGGAAGCCTGGCTCCTGGCACCCTTTTCTCTGTCAGCAGCCCAGCTGTGCCTGCAAGCAGATTTGGGATCCAGACCGGTCTGTTTGCACATTTTTCTCTGGGGGATATTTTCTCTTCTCCCCGAAGATCCGTGGGTGTGCGCTGGGTGTGGAGAGCACTTTTCTGCTGATTCTGTGCATTAAAGAGCTGCTGTTTATCTTATCTTTTTACTTATGTAAAGGTTTCTCTCTTTTGTTTCTGTGAAATTGGCCACTTTGAGTTTTCAAATTCGCTGGCAAGAGGTGACGCCAAACATTTCCTTTTTTCTGTTTCTAAAGCTTGACTGAGCTCTCCCTTCCCGTTCAACACCAGGGATTGTTCTAGTTTACTGATTTGTAGCAAAGAAGCAACGGACCCCAACGCTTTGATCTGGTACTTCCGTTCCTTCCGAAGTGTCTGCTCTGACTTTGGCTCTCCCTGGCTCCTGCTGCTTTCATCTTTGTCTGTCAGAGATAAATGTCAACTCTAACTTTGTCATTCTTGTCCTGGTTCTTTTGTATCATTTTGCTTGGTTTGTTTCTGGGGATCGAACGCAGGGTCTCACATGTTCTAGGCAAGCGCTTGGTCCTGGAGCTTCATCCCTGACCTGATGTTCAACTTGTAAATTCTTGATCTAAACTTTAGTCACACTTTGTATTTTCAGTGGTACCAAAATGCAGTCAAAGCTAGGTGTGCCGCTGAATATAAGTCTCACTTACTGCATCACTCAGGAGTAGTTTCGAACTGCTCACTGCTTTTTAATCAGTGTTCTGCCAAATGTTTCAGGTGACTTTAGTGAAAAGAAGAGAGAGAGGGAGAGAGAGAAGAGAGGGGGGAGAGAGAGGGAGAGAGAGGAAGAGGGAGAGAGAGTTAGAGAGAGAGATAAAGAGAGAGAAAGATGCTGACCAGCCCCACTGTGCAGGTCCCAGCCAGCATGACGTGCACTTGATTCCCAGGTCAGGAACTGTCCCCAGTCCCGAGCTCTGCAGGAGCCACTGGTCTGGCTGGAGAATTGAAGGACTGCTTGCCACAGGGAGATTCATTCCACCCCCCACCCACCCACCCCCTGCTCCAGGGCCACAGTTGACCCGCAAAAAGGAATTTCAGTCTTGGCTCAAGCCCTGACTTTCCTTATGGTCTGCTTGGGAGCCTCTGGGCATCTCAGCCTTCCTGGGGCTGCTCTTAGCACCAATCTTCTTGAGCCCTCGGTTTCTCCTTCCTCAGCTGCCATCACCTCTGTCACTCATGACATTGTGTGTTTTTTATTTTGATCCTTTTTGCTTTAAAACCACTTCTTTAAATGAATCACCATAAAATGCACAGGTACAAAGTTGTTCATGATTGAGTGTCTGTCATACAATGTTCAACACCTGTCCCTGCACCAGTGTACATTTCCTGCTACCAATGTCCTTTTCCCTTCCCCTGATTCCTCTTGCCTCTACAATGGATGTTCTTCTCCTTCTCCTCCTCCTTCTCCTCCTCCTTCTCCTCTTCCTTCTCCTTCTTCTTTTCCTCTACCTCCTGTTCCTTCTCCTCCTCCTCCTCCTTTCTTCTTCCCCTTTACAGTCCTGTGTAGGGCCAGAACAAGGACTTCGGGGTCCACAGCTCAGCAACCCTTCATGGGAAGAGATGGGGCTGCTTTGGATTTGGCCCTAGGACATGAGCCTGCCTCCCTGAGCCTGCTTGGCTCCCAGCCCTTAATAATACCAGCAGCCAGACAAGGAACCCCCTCTCCTGCTGTCCCAAGGAACCCAAGATGCCCTCAGTCCCATCAGTCCTCCTCAGTGACCAGTGAGGCGCTATATCAGGGTGTGAATTGGGAGGATGGAGGAGGAAAGAGACATCACAGGGGTGCCTTGGGACCTCTGGGCGGTAGAACAGACCTCTGCTGTAGGTGGGAGCTCTTAGCTGCGAGTGGGAGCAGACGTACTTGTATGGGCATTTGGCTGTGGGAGCACCCCTGCTATGAGTGGGAGCACCCCATAATGGGCTGCAGCAACCTATTGTGGGTGGGAGTATCTTGCTTGGATGGGAGCACCCCCTCTATAAGTGGAAGTACCCCTATTGGACCACTCAGCAAGGACTCCCTATGGTGTGGCCTGGCCCAATATCTTCCTCACTTTAGCCTGTTAAATTCAGGCCAGTCAGGGAAGGAGGGAGTTTGAGGGAGACCTAATGGGCTTCCCACCTGCTCCAAGCTGACGCCTTCCATTAGCCCTGCAATGCATCTTTAATGTGCCCGTTTCTCTTTAATTCCACATCACACAGGCCGGAGAACTCTCTTCATTACTGTGCTGCGCATCGCTGGGCATTTAGCATGGCAGCCCCACTGACCAGCCGGGCACACACCCTCCTCCGCGAGTGCTTGGGTGCCCCCACTCCTTGCTCCCAGCCATAGCTCCAGGGTGAAGCAGCTCCCAGACCCCACAGTTGCCCTTCTGCCCAGGTGGTCGAACCCCAGCCCCCCCCCCAGACCCCTCACATCTCATCGTGGGCTCTAGCCCAGGGTCTCTGATCAGCTGTGGAGTCAGGGCCTGGACTGCTCCAACTATGTTGTCTCCGCAGTCAGTCCCTGGGCCAGAAGCTCCTGGTGGGACCTTGTCTCAGTTTCCTGACCCAAGGGGAGGCCTGTGGGAGAAGGAGGAAAAGGGGTCAGCTGTAAGGCCGCATGGAGGGAACCACCCACTTTTGTGCCCTGAGACCAAAGCTGGGAAGGGGGAGCTCACCGTGGGCCAAGCAGCCTGGGAAGACTTCTTGGAGGAAGAACACCAAGGCCTACCCTACTTTGGCCTCTGCTTTTGACTGGACATCACTGCCTGCGACAGTGAGCAGGACACAGTTACTGTCGTTCTCCTCCTGCCCCACTAAGTGTCCCCTGGAGCTGGAGCCGTGCCGGAGTCTATGGAGGAGCCAGGATGCATGGGCGTTGCACCCCTCCCAGGAGTGCGGGATGTCCTGTACCCTGGAAACGGCCGTCCTAACTAAGGTACAGCTCGAGCATGTTTAGCCCCCCCGAAATCTAGTTAAGACTAACCAGGGTGAGGCATGAAAGTGAGGCGAGCGTTTGGGCTTGTGCATTGAATGCAGCGCACCCAAGGTTGAAATTAGGGAGAAAAATGCATTAACCTGCCGATGGAATTAAATCCCAGCCACATCTCGTTTCAAATTAAGTCCCTCATTCGTATTGTTCCTCGTGACAATGGGGGAGCTGCCGTGTCTATCTCTGCCATGGGGCTCCCCATCAATGGAATGGACTGGAGCGGGAGGGGGCTGCCTGGGCCTCCGGCACCGTGGATGGAGCCAACAGCCTGGGGTCCAACTGCTAGGCTCTGGGACTGACTTTCTGCCCAGTTCCAGGGATCCAGTGCAGACTCACACTCGATTTGCAAGGGCTGAAGAAACAATGTCACAGCAGAAGAAACGTGTCACAGCAGGGACAGAGAAAGGAGAAACAAGGCATCATAGCAGGGAAAGGAGAAGGATAACTGTGTCATAGCAGGGAAAGAGGAAGGAGAAACAGTGTGTTTCTGCAGGGAAATAGGAAGAAGAAACAGTTTATCTCAGCAGGGAAAGGGGAAGGACAAACAGTATATCTCGGCTGGGAAAGAAGATGCAGAAATAATGTATGTCAGCAGGGAAAGGGAAAGGGGATGGAGAAACAGTGCCACGGCAGATAAAGAGGAAGGAGAAGCAACATATTTCAGAAAGGAAAAGGGAGAAACTGAGCAGAAAAAGAGGAAGAAGAAACAGCATCAGAGCAAGCAAAGATGAAGGAGAAACAGTATCCCAGAGCAAGGAGAGATAAGGAGCAACACAGTGTCACAGCAGTGAAAGAGGAAGGAGAGACAGTATCAGAAGCCAGAAAATCTAAATAAACTCCTTGGTTTATTTTAGTGTGATTTAAAGCATCTACAAGAAGGCACCAGGATAGGGGGAGAGGAGACACTGTCGATAGCTCTGGGGAAGCGAACAAAGGGCTGAGGAGCCTCACCTCACCCAGAAGTCATATTAGACCCAACTGTCTTCAAGGAGGACCAGAGAACTATCCACGGGGGCTTGCTGTCTCTTGACTGCCAGAACCTGGAGCCACCCATACTTATGTAGGGTACCCCACTGCAGGCAGGGAGAATGCAAATGTGGGAAACAACGCAGCTGACCCCATATCACACCGCACATGGTCTTCCCGGAGGGACCCCTGAGCTCAGAGCTAGGAATGAGCCTTGACCACTTCTTGGTGTGGCCAACACCACCAAACCCAAACAAAGCCCCTCCCAAAATAAATTTGAGGAGGGGGAGAGCACTTTGATGGCAAACAGATGTTGGTAAATAAACTTAATTCTGCCTCTGCACTATCTCACTTTTTAGGCTCCCAGAGAGAAGCAAAAGCACATTCTGCTGGCACTGAATGCCAAGAGGGTGCTTCACTGCCCAGGCATGGAACATTCTCAATTTTCTACACTGGGATATAAGAAAGCTATGACTATCTCTGGAATTTCTTTCATTTTTTTTTTTTTTTTTAGTTTTTCCTGTGCATTCTATTTTTAGCAACCACTAACATTTTATAAGCATGATTCATCCTTGCCAAGCTGGTCATGATAGAAAGGAGAGTTATCAGAAAGGATTAAAAAAAAAAAAAACAGTGAATGCAAAAACCAAACTGAGAAAGGAGTTTTCAATACATCCGCTGGTTATAATAGCACAGACATCTTACAAAATATTATAATGTTGGGACACAGATGAAATTCACATGTATTTGGGCAGAAAGATTAAGATAAAAGTATAGAATATTAATCATAGTGAGTCGATCTGGGCACTATTAATATCGTGTGAAATTGAATTTGAGGAAATCGATGGCTGAACAGGAAAGGCGTCCATTGGAGCCAGTGAGGGGAAAGATGCCGTAACTTCACGGCTCTGACACAGGAGGCGGTTCCTCTCTCCCGATTTGTGCCGTGAAAAAGGGAGCTCGAGGACAATGGAACGAGTCAGCGTTGTGGCGGTTTGCAAATTGCGTGATTGTCCGGGAGGATCTGGACAAAGATGAGAATAGAGAAAAAAAATCAGCAGAGAGCCTGGCTACAGCGATCAAGACAAACACGGAGCCACTGAATGAAGGATCCGCGGTTAAGAAATCAATAGTATTCTTATGTACCATAAAGTAGCAAATTAGAGATATAATAGAGAAAAATTCCGTGCACAATAGCAACAAGAACTACAGTTGCCTAGGAATGAGTGGAACAAAAGAGGCTAAAAAATGTTCATGGAGACAATCACAAATTACAAAATGTAATAAGGCATAATAAGAGCAATATAAGTGAAGAGGCTTTGCTGGATGGCAAAGCTGAGCATCCTCAAGATTACAGTTCCCCTGTATTTATTAATTAATAAATCCAGTGCTAGGCCAATAGACATCCAACTCTATTGTTAGTGAAATCTCCAAAATTGACAAACCAATTCCAAAATGGACATGGAGGGGCTGAAAGTCAAAGAGCAATTTTAAGGAAATGAATTTAAGCAAGAGGTGGCGCGTAAAGACTAGAAGTCAAAAATATTATTAAAGCAGAGTAAATAATACCAGACTATACTGGTTGACGGAATTGCAGAAGGATCAATAAAAATTTAAAGTGCACAAAACAAGAAGAGCTCTGAAACAGAAAACACGTTACTGAAAATTTGATGAATTATTGCGCTAGTATTACTAATCAGGAAAGTAGGAGTGGATGGCTTAATAAGGGGACTTTCCATCAGGAAACAAATGTTAATTAGATTCCCTCCCTCACCCTATTCAATAGAATGAATTCCGCATGATTAAAGACACAAAAGGGAATTTTTAAAAGTCTTTAGGACTTCTCAAAAGAATTAGAGGATGTTCTCATTATAACCCACGAATTAGAAATAATTTCCTAGGCCAGACTCAAGGCGGATGACACCTAAAGGCAGAGAATGATAAATGTGACTCTTAGAGATTAAAAAAAAGGTTGCCACTAACCCCCAACCTAAGCACAATAAAAGGAAATACAGCAGCAGGAGAGAAACTGGTCTGCAGCATGGATAGCAGAGCTTTTGTGTTTGGAATATAGATACACAGGTATAGCTTTTTGTTTTTGTTTTGGGGCCACACCAGTGGTGCTCAGGGGTTGTTCCTGGCTCTGTGCCAGAAAATTCCCCTGGCAGGCTCAGGGAACCATCTAGGGTGCTGGGAATCGAACCCTGGTCAGCCTCATACAAGGTAAAATGCCCTCCTCACTGTGTTAGCACTCCAGTACCTATAGAGATAATTTTTGAACAACCAATGAGAACAAAGTTCATAATATAAGAGATGAATGGACAAAGGGGCTGAGCTTCAGTTTGTCAAAGAGGATTCTGATGACCAAAAGCAGCAAAGAGGGCATGCAGTTCTCTTGGGCAGGAAAGTGCACTTAAACAATTTTTCTAATTTTATTTATTTATTTATTTACTTATTTACTTATTTTGGCTTTTGTGCCATACCTCCTGGTGCTCAGGGGTAGTAACTCGGCACTTCTTATGTAACTTATGGCTCTGCACTCAGGAATCACTCCTGGCAGGACTCAAGGGACCATCTGGAGTGCCGGGGATTAAACCCGGGTCAGCCATGTGCAAGGCAAATGCACATGTGTTATCATGTGTTATCACTCCAGTCCAGAAACGTGAAATATAACCTAGCAGCTGCCACACTCTGCTGCAGGAAACAGCCCAGCCTTCTCCAGGCCAAAGCAGAGGAGCCTGAGGAGACCAGAAAAGGGGCTACAGGCTGCTGCCACTGAGCAAGTTACTTGGGGTGGGGGTGGGGTGTTCTCCAAAGGACATCCAGGCCTTAGAGCTTCACTTCCATCCATTGAGACTCGAGACTCCTCACGACAGCAACAGCGAATCACCCCTTGACTCTAGTACTCTCTGTGCATGAAACAAGCCAGTCTAACCAGCCCAGAGTAGTTTAAAATGGCAACAGAGGGACAGAGAGACAGGATAGCAGGTAGGGTGCTTGCTTTGCTTTGCAGGCTCGATCGATCCCCAGCGCTCTAGGAGTGAATCTTGAGCACTGAGCCAGGAGTAACATCTGAGCATCACTGGATGTGGTGCAAAAAAAAAAAAAGTCCAATATAATGATCCAGGAACTCGTTGAAAACATCTCCCTGATCATCACCTCCTGCCCCTTGCACACAGCGGAGGTGAGGCTGCACGGAAATGCGAGCACATGGCCCATCCCCTGTTGGCCATCAGTGCTCACACAGACTGAGCAGGGCTTCGTGTGGGTGCGCGGGGAGAAGAGCTGTGCCGAGAAGGGGCCCTCTGTTTTCTAGGCTGGAGAAGGATCAGGGTGAGATTCCCCTCACTCTGACGGCTGCTCACAGACAATCATGCTCCTGGACACGGGTTTGGACACAAAATCCACGCAGTGTTTCTATTACACCAGGACTCAGGCAGAGAGTCGTGGCCAAGAACACATGGGTGAGTGGGGCTTTGAAAGCCTGGGGGATGCAGGCACACAGACTGACATACTCCAGGGAAGTTCTGCACCTCAGTCCCTCACCCCACAGTTCTGACACCTTATCAAGGCACTGGGAGGAGACTAGGCAGCGCCCCATGTGGCACTCCAGAGCCATGCACAGGGTGGGGTGAGTGGACTTTTGGTGGCTGGTGTTTGGCCAACAGTGAACCTGTTGGCCAAAAACCAGTGACACAGGGGGACCTTAACTTCATCCTTAACTTCATCCCTGCATGCCCTGGCATTGTGGATGACTTGGGCTGGAGACAGATAAATCATCAGCCAGAGGCTCCTGAAAGCCATGAGCTCAGAGAGGGCCCCGGAAAGGGACTGAACACAAGCACAGCAGAGGTGAAAGCCAGCCTTCGTGGGGGAGCAAGGCTGCGGCTTCAGCAAACAAACATGGGGCACACGGGAGGCAGGCCATGCATCTGGGATCACCCACTGGGAGAAAGCCCAGCAGTCGTGGAGCCGAAGAGGCTGGGACTCGAGATGAAAACCTGAGAGAGCAAATCCTCTGCTTTTTCTGGCCCTAGCTGCCTTCTGCCCTCCTTCCCCTTCCCTGCACCCCCACCTGCTGGTTGGTCCCCATTGGCAAGATCCCATGGAGGTGCCCTGGGGGGCCCTGAGGGCCATATGGTGTCAGATTGGGAAGCGCTAGTGTAGACCCAAGTGCTGGGCTACGCTGCTCAGTGTAGACTCCACGGACACCTGTTGCCCCAGCCACAGAAACACACGAGACAGCAACTGTGGTACATGCAGCAGCCAAGAAGAAGGGGGGGCCTCAGAGGCTTGGCAGGGCAGGGGGGCAGCAGGGCAGAGGCCACCACAGCCCCCAGTATCCCCATTCTGCACGGTGCCTCTATGCACATGCTTGGAGCTGTTGGGGTGGGGGGCTCAAGCTGAGAAAGGGGGGTTTCCAGCAGGCTTAAGGACAGCAGGGAGGATCCGGCTTCATTAGAATTATTCATTTCCTTTATATTTTAAAAATCTGGAGCAAAAGTGACAAAATGTTAATTTGGGTGGGAGGATGTGGGTGTTTATTTTCAACTCACAGCAAAAAAGTAAAGAAAAGAAAAGAAACAAAAAGGAAGGAGGCCTCCTCCCTGATCCTGGGGGTGGGGGCAGAGCCAGGGTGTCCAAAGCTGCCTGTGGGGTGCTGGAGCACGGTGAGGCCCTCCTCAAGCTGGGAGGCTGGAAGGGAGAAGCAACCCCACATGCCGGGGTTCTGGGGTCTCAGCACCGACCTGTGGAGGAACCAGCAGAACTAAGGGCCCTGCACAGTTACCCTGGGATGCCCAACAGCTGCCCCCGGGGGATGGTCCAGAGCTCTTGGAAAATGGACCCCTGCCCCGGGGAAGGTGTCCCTCCTCCCACCACCCAGGAACTGCAGCGAAGGTCCAGGCTGCAGTCACTGGTTGCAGCCCCTGGCCCAGCAGGTCCTGATCGTCGGAGCCCACATGTGTCCCAGCCTCCTCCTTCCTTGGCTCCTTGGAGAGCTTCCTGCCTTGTTTAGGGGTCAGAATGGAGCAGGGGCCCAGAACACCAGAGCCCAGGTCAGGATGGGGGTCCGGCAATGGGTCAGGGTGGGGGACGGGAGATGGAGGAAGAGGGCCCAGTCAGCATAGACCTGCACTTGGGTGTGCAGAGCTGCATCCCTGATGAGTGCTGGGTCTCTGGCTGCCATTTTGGGAAGGAGTAAATGCTGGTTCAAGAGGTTGGGGAGGGGGTGTCTGTGCAGGGGGGCTGCATGAGGGGTGCAGGATAGAGGCAAGGCTGGTATAGATAGCACAGAAACATGATTCCCCCAAGTAATGTCAAGAAGCCAGGAGCAAGGGGCAAGAGTTTAGTTCCAAGAGTGAGGAGTCAGGAGCGCGGGCTCATCTCAAGTTAGAGATGAATGGGGTGCCCCCCCAAAAGAGTAGACTCCCCTTCTGTTGGAGTAAGCGGCTTTCACTCTATTCAGGCTAATTCTTCTTTGCTGCTGCTTGTCACTCGTGAGCCAGAAGTACTTTGGATTGGTCCCTTCCCTTCCCTGTTCTCCACCCATAGCGATGGTTCTTCTCTTCCCAATAAAGACCTGGGATCACAGGGAGAAGCTGCTTTGCAGTTTCCATTACACAGCTAGCTACCTCCTTTCTCCCTCCTTGTATCTTTTTTTTTTTTTCTTTTTGAGCCACATCTGGCAGTACTCAGG
The DNA here is from genome assembly GCF_024139225.1 of Suncus etruscus. Taxonomy (NCBI): domain Eukaryota; kingdom Metazoa; phylum Chordata; class Mammalia; order Eulipotyphla; family Soricidae; genus Suncus; species Suncus etruscus. Next base: position 156,409,012 of record NC_064852.1, read on the forward strand.
GGTTACTCCTGGCTCTGTACTCAGAAGTTGCTCCTCGGGGCCGGGCGGTGGCGCTAGAGGTAAGGTGCCTGCCTTGCCTGCGCTCGCCTTGGATGGACCGTGGTTCGATCCCCCGGTGTCCCATATGGTCCCCCAAGCCAGGAGCGACTTCTGAGCGCATAGCCAGGAGTAACCCCTGAGCATCACCGGGTGTGGCCCAAAAACCAAAAAAAAAAAAAAAAGAAGTTGCTCCTGGCAGGCTCAGGGGATCATATGGGATCTTAGGGATCGAACTTGGGTCTGTCCAGGGTTGGCCTCCTGCAAGGCAAATATCTTACCACTGTGCTATCACTCTGGCCCCGCTGCTGGTATCTTTTGTCAGCTAGCAGAAAGTCTGTGGTGGAAGTTTCCTGAACTTGTCTTATTCTCTTTAACCTTGTGTGGATTAATTGCCGTGTTGCTGTTGCTTCCAGACCCACATTTCCCAACCCCCCGGGACAGGGGAATGAGACTTCCATTATACCCATCCCTTGCCAGCTGTCAGCTGTCCCGTCATCAAGTCTCCAAGGTCATCATCAAATGACTGTCACTTGCCTCTCTGCATCTGCTCCACGTGAGGGCCTCAACTCCCCACCCCATCCACTCAGTGCTTTGCTTCCACCCTCAGCCCTTGGTTATTTTGGTTTTGATTTCGGTTTTGGTTTTGAGCCACACCTGGTGGTGCTCAGGCTGTGCTCAGGGGACCCTGTGGGGTGCTGGGGATCCAACTCAGGCCACTGTGTTTAAGGCAAACACCCTCCCCGCCATGCTCTAACTCACACCCACACTTTAGGACAAAGGCCGAGCCCAGGAAAACCTCTGCTGTGGCAGGACAGGCCTCAGCCCCTCTATCTCTGGCTTCCTCCATGGCCTCTCATGGCCCCTCTTACTTCATGCTGAAGCCTGTGTCTTTTCTTAGTTTTTTTTTTCCCACATCAGCCCCTCCCTGGATGTGTAACGTCTGGTTGTTTCTTCCACACCCAAAGGTCCTTTAGGATAAAGACTCAGAACACTACGTCTGATCCACCAAAGTCCTTGTGGAAGATCGACAGCAGGAGTCAGTGCAGGAGCAAATGCTCCCTGAGTGGAGACCGCTCAACAGTGCATGCAACATCGCTGGTTGAGAAGGAAACAGAGAATAGGAAGCAGGTAGCACAGGGCTAACAGATGTGAGCCCACGAGGGGCTGCTGGCCAGGGGACCCCACGGCGCATCTCAGCAGACATAGATGTGTGGACAAGAAAAGATGAGGGAGGGTCTTCTTTCTTTCTCTGTCTCTCTCTCTCTGTCTCTCTGCCTCTGTCTGTCTCTCTCTCTCACTCACACACATACACACTCCTCATACACCTCATTAACAGGCACTTCATTAGCATGTGGGGTACCAGGAAGGTCTCTGGGAGCTGCTGCAAGTGTTCGATACAGGGGACACTTCATTCCAGATGTCTCTGCTGCGTGGCCCTCTGTTGATGCTTTCGGAGCCTCGTGGAAAGGCAAGGCCTCTGCCTGTCACTCCCCCTATGCTCACTCAGGTAAACAGGACTGAGGAAATCCAAAGTTCTGGAAGGAATCCAGCACGTCACACCCTGCAGGGCCACACACGGAGCACTGGGCCTGGCAGGAGTGAACACAGGACAGGCAGAGTCGGGCTCATTCTGGCTTTCTGCCCTACGTCTGTTTGTGTACACACACATGTGTGTTTGTACATGGGCACACAGTTGTGGGTATATGCATGCACCTAGGTCACACCTAGCATATGTCCCACAGAGCCTGAAGGCTCACCCCAATTTTCCCTGGCACAGGCACTTCTGCAATCAACTGCTGGACTCAGCTCACATACCATAGCCCAGACTCACTGTTTAAATTTCCATGCTGGGCCAGAGCAATAGCACATCAGTAGGGCATTTGCCTTGCATGCAGCCGACCCAGGACAGATGGTGGTTCTAATCCCGGCATCCCATATGGTCCCTGAGTATGCCAGGATTGATTTCTGAGCACAGAGCCAGGAGTAACCCCTGAACGCCACTGGGTGTGACCCCAAAACAAACCAAAAAACAAAACAATAAATTCCCATGCTGTGAAACTCTCACCCCTCCATCCACAGGCTTGACTTTGGGAAGCAGGATCCCTGATCTATGGGAAACCTGACACCCCCTCACCTGCTTGCCCTGGTCCTTGCTGCTGTGCAAACACTTGAAGGCACTCCGGGGCTTGATGGACACTGGCCGGCCTAAGCCATGAAGATGCCCCTGCTGCAGTGCTCACATGCTCTTTATGCATAAATAGTATGTGCAAGAGAACCAGCAAGTTTCAAGCTCCCGGGAGTTGCTTGTCAATTTTGGCATAAAACAGCTCCAGTATGGTCTCAGGCAAAGCCAAAGAGCCAATGGTAAGAGGGGTCCTGGGTAACTGGAAGGGCCCGGGAACACAGGTCCCTATGAGTGATGAGGTGGGGTCTCACAGAAGATTCCAGCACAGAGGGTGAGGAGAGGAGGAGCAGGGAGGGACACAAACATGGCTCGACAGGGGAGTGGATACAGACAGGGTGGATGCGAATGGGGGTGAATACAGATGGGGTGCGCACAGATGGGGGTACAGACAGAGGGGGAGATTTCTATCCTGGAACTGAGGGGGGCTGCAGGGACAGGTAGGTGGTATCTGGTGATCCCAGCTTCCTTGGGGGGTCTGACTGGGTTCCAGTGTGGGTGGTGGAAGTAGAGCTGGGGCAGCTTGCTGGAAAGACGGTTGAGGTGAGTCACCCCCAGCGGAGAAGTCCCTGGGCACATGAAGACTGAGAGATTATAAATAGTGCAGGAGCCGGGCTGGGAGGGGCGCGGAAGGGGTTCAGGGGGCGCGGGGAGCGCGGGGGCGGGGCAGCTATTTTTATGAGGAACTTGGCTCCTCCATTGTCTACTTTACAAATGAATGTGCGGCATTGATTCCATTGGAGCTGCTAACTCAGATGGAAGGAGATTTCTCAGCTGGGCTGGGAGCAGTGGGGTTGGGACTAGGGGTAGACTGGAAGGGCAGGGCAGGGGGCAAATGAGGTGATTGTATGTCAGGACACCCCAGCTGACTCCTTGGGCCCCTCTATGTCTCCTCTATGGCCCTGCTGGATGATTCTTGGCCCCTCTGGCCCTTGTCCAGGGACCTCAGCATAGGCACCAGGCCTGGTTGAGCCCTGTCTTCCTGTCTCCCAGGGGACTCACAGTCTGACCGGGTATGTGCAAACACAAGGTAGGTGGTGCTGGGGTTTCGTGAAAGCTGCAGGGGGCCATGAGTGGCACATGACTGAGACCAAGGCCAGACCCAGAAAGGCCAAGTGGGGAGTGTCAGTGAGGGCAGAAACTCCGGATCTCTGGCAAGAAGCCGCCTGAGTGTCAAGCAAGATGTCCCTCTGTGTGACTGCTAAAAGAGAGAGACAGACAGACAGACAGACAGAGACAGAGAGAGGGACAGAGAGATAGAGACAGGGAGAGGAGGGGAGGGGAGGGTGGCCTGGGGAAATAGTACAGCAAGTGGGGTACTAACATTGCACACAGCTGGCCTGGGTTTAATCCCTGGCAAGACACAGGGTTTCCAAGCACCATGAAGAGTGATTCATGAGCACAGGCCTGGGAGTAGTCCCTGAACGCTGTTAGTATAACCCAAAAACAGAAAAAAAGAAAAAGAAAGAAAGAGAAGAAAGAAAGAAGAAAGGAAGAAAGGAAGGAAGGAAAAAAAGAAGGAAAGAAGGAAGGAAGGAAGGAAGGAAGGAAGGAAGGAAGGAAGGAAGGAAGGAAGGAAGGAAGGAAGGAAGGAAGGAAGGAAGGAAGGAAGGAAGGAAGGAAACTAGGAAGGGATAAGAGAGAGGGAGAGGGAGAGAAAGAGGGAGAGAGACCTGGGCCGAGCAGCTTGCTGGAGGACAGAGCAGAGCCAGCCCAGAGCCCTCCAGTCCTTCCTGGCCCCGACTGTGGGAGCTGCTCACTGCTCCAAGTTGCTGGGAAAAGGGGTAATTAAGATACAATTAAGCCTGCTAATTGGTTGACCTTAAACTCTGGAAATCACCCTGAGTGGATGCAGGCCTATTCTAATAGCTAGTCCTTAAAGGCAGCCAAGGGGGCTGGGACTGAAGCGGGGATGGACTGAGGGAGGGCACGAGCTGGGCTCACCTCCCGTTCCCAGGTCTCAGCCCTACGGCACAGGGCAAGGACCGCCCCAGGTCCGCTCAGAGCCCGCTGCACCGCTGGTCAGCACTGGGAACCAAGGAAGGCAGGGGCAGAGTGTCCCCATCTGCATGGAAAGACAAGAAGGTTGGGGTGCAGCAGTGCGTGGCCCCACTCACAGCAGACTCAAGGAGGATTCTGGCCCTGCAGTCATAGCCAAGGTTAGACACCTAGAACCTGGTGGGGAAACCAAGTACACGGCAACAGGCAGGTAAGGCCACTGGGCAGGGGGACAGGGGGCAGGGGACAGAGAATGGGGAGGGGACCTAGCTCCAGGGACCAGCAAAGCAGCAGGCAAGGGGATGTGTGTGTGAGTGTGATATGAGTGAGTATGCGAGTGTGAGTGGAAGTTGGGGGAGATAGTATGCATGCATGGGGGAGAGTGTGCGTATATGTATACATTGATGTGAGTTTGAGTATGTAAGAGTTATGAGAATGTGTGTGAATGTGAGTCTGAGAAAAAGCATGTGTATGTTTGTGTATGCAGTGTGGGAAAGTGTTATGTCCATGTGTGTGTATGTGTTATGGCCCTTGGGTACCCCCAATGTAATGGCTGTTGAAACTGGACACGCCCAGTGGACAAGCCCCCTTGTCACGCCAGTATAAAAGAAACAACTTGGACTGCTGTGGGGGTGGGGTGGCAGAATAGTGACCAGAGTGGAGCCCGTTTGCTTGCGGGGTGGGAGTGGCTGGGTGGTTGGGGTCAGAGCTGCCTGTTTTGTGTCTCTTCACTTTTCTTTCTTCTTTGAACCTGGGCCTCCCTGGCCAATGAATTTCCAGCTAACTCTCTCTCTCTCTCTCTCTCTCTCTCTCTCTCTCTCTCTCTCTCTCTCTCTCTCTCTCTCTCTCTCTCTCTCTCTGCCCCAGGAGGGCAGTTGCTATGTGTTGGCCTTCGTGGGTGGGCCCCATGAGCCCCTGGGAGCCTTGCAGCACTGGACCCTGACAACCTTAGGCCTCTGCAGTCTGCAGCCCTGGCAGAGTTGGGCCACTGCATGTATGTCACATGTGGGAACATGTGTGCATGTTGTGTGTGCACATGTGTGAATCCATCAGAACCTACAGGTCACTGGAACTAAGATGACCCCTACCAAGACCTTAGACTATAAACCAAACATCACAATTGGTTGCATTTCTATGCACCAATAAAACAATAAGAACTTTTGGGATTAAATTCAGAATGATGCCTACATTTGGGAGAAAATTCAAGTTGATTGAGATTCATTAAAGAGAATCTAAGTAAATCAGCATGTCTACACGTCCGGAGCTGCATGTAGAGACCTTCCCTGGCACAATGAGCTGTCGCTGCTGCTGCTGCCACCGCGTTTGGGAGAAGGATGAGGGAATTTAGTTCCAAAGCACAGGACATGTGAAGGCGGGAATGGCCAAGTCCTGGCATGAATAGCTCAGAAATTAGGCTGAGGAAGTGGAGCCTCGGAAGGAGCACTGTGGCCAGAGAATGGCCCCCCACCGTGAGATTCCACTCTCAGCAAGCTCAATGCCCCATCTGGAATCACAAAGGGCAAAACTCAGACTGTTCACAAATGCATGCTGGGGACCATGGGGTCCTTGCAGCCACATGAAACCCACCCCATACTTGGCACACAAAATGGTGCCTCATGGGCCCCTGGCATAGGAGATTCATGTTTACAGTTCTACTGGAAAATATTAAGAGAATGGTTTTTAATAAGGCCCCCAAAAAGGAAAAACCCAGATGAAATGATTTACTAATTTGTTTACCAAGCACTGAAGAGCTGGTATTAAGTGAATCAAATTACTAACAATAAAAGAACGAACCACATGCTAAGAGAGGCGATTTGCAACATATTTAACCCCAAAGTAATGATTTCAAACACATAAAGAACTCCCCTTGGACAGAAAGAGGGGCAACGTCTCCAAGAGACTCTTACAAAAAAATCCAAATACCTTATAAATATGAAAATAGGCCCAGGTGATTAGTAATCAAGAAAATGCAAAATAAAATCACAATAAGCTGTTGCCCCACGTCTTTGAGATGGGCGGAAGTCAAAAATCAAACAATATGGGCTGATGGCAAAGAGGAGATGGTGTGGGAAAAAAATAATAAAACCCTCTAAAGAGCAACCATTGTGCATAGGGCCCGGGTCCCCCTCCTCCATCCCAGGCTGGATTTCTCTCCTACAGTCCAGAGCAGGGAAGCTCAGCTCCTCAGCAAACAGTGAGCAAAGGCATGCAAGGTGGGGCTGGCTGGACCACGAGGCATCCAGGCATCCACGTGGCTCGCAGACCACCTCAGCCACATTATTGTGGACAAGCAGCCTGGCATGTGTGATCTGCAAGATGCTGCTCCAAGGAACCCCCCAGGCAGGCACAATTCACAGCAATAGTGCTCAGGGGCTACCCCCTGGAAATAAAGCCAGAGATGGGGGCAGAGGAAGAGGTCCCTGTGGGAAGAGGGGCTGAGCTGCAGCGGGGGTGGGGTGGTCCTGTGGCTTTCTGTATTTTATGTGCATGGCAAGCCTTTTGCCATTGTTTTATCCACGAAGGGCATCCCGCCACTTCACACATTCTGGGAGAGAAAGCAAAGGCTTTGGCAAAGGGCTTCTCCTGGGAAAGAGAACCCTGCAAAGCCAGCCTCCACCATGAGGTGAAAAGATGCCACTACCATCTGGAAAGCAAGGGCTGCAGCTAGGAGAAAAGAAGCCTCAGGGACCCAAGCCCCAGAAAGGAGGAGGAGGAGGGGTTGCGCGGGGCTGAACGGTCCCAGGTGGGCAGGGATAAAAGGGCATGATGAGGCAGCAGAAAAGAAAAGCAAATCCACAGCCCAGAGACAGGGATCTAGACACAGAAGAAACAAGCTCGCAAATACCCACAGTGATGCCAGGAGGGGCTTGTGCTGGGGAGGAAGGTGGAGACTGCATGCAGGCCTCCTCCAACAGAGGCTGGTTCTTGGGGGGAAGCTGATAAGGTGGAACCTGAGCAATTTCAGGAGTCTGGGGGAGCCCGTTTTCCTGGGAGCCCAGGACAGAGAGGATACAGGGCTGCCTGCAGTAGCAGAAACAGTCCAAGGGAGTGTTTCTCTGTTATTTCACTTTAAGAACAAGTATGTGAGCACCCAGGACCCTACCAGAGAAAGGATTCCACTCCAAAGGCCACAAATAAGGGTGTCTGGGCTGGAGTGATAGTACAGCTTGAGAAGGCATTTGCCTTTTACTCAGCTGACCCAGCTTTAATTCCTACCAGTCCATATGGCACCCTGAGCCTGCCAGGAGAGATTCCAGAGCTCAGAGCCAGGAGTAATCCCTGAGCATCACTAGGTGTGGCCCCAAACCGAAAAAAAAAATACTAAAATGTAAAAAAATAGAAGGGTATCTTCCAGTTCCCTGTCTGCAATCAGGCATGCAGGGAGCGTGGGGATTTTTGAGCATTGCAGCCTGCTGGTCTTTGAGCTGAAGTTATTTTCTTGGTTTCAGAAAGGTTTCCAGGGGAGATGAATGAAGGGCAATAACTCGTGAAAATGTCAGAGAACCTTCCTGGCAAAGGGAGCTGCTGGAATTTCCAACACACTGACCAGGAGGGGGCCTAAGGTCCACCATTGGGTTAGCCCCAGATCCAGGGCAGAGAGCCAGGAGTGAGGCCCCCAGAGTATGCAGGAATGGAGGGGTAGGATGCTCCAGTGATGCAGCCCTGGAGTCTGAGGCGAGGGGCCTGGAGGCCTTGGCACTCCTGGGGGCATCAGGAAGATCCAGAGGTGGCGCTGACTTAAGGGGAGGTGCTGGTCACTGTGGAGCCCGGCATGGGAGACCAGAGCACTTCCTCCCCCAGTGTGTGGGCCGGTGGCAGGGGAACTTGCCTTCCTAGGACCTGCCTCAGAAACAGACCTCGAGAAGCTGACCTTGGGGGCCTGGTATGGACATGGGACCCTCAGATACAGAGCCCACGGACTTGGAGTTTACCAACATGGAGACCACATACACAGGGTCCATGATATGGGTGTGGCTCACGGACAAGGGACTCACTGACATGGGATCCATGGATATGGGACCCACGTGGGGGCATATGGATTCAGGGCCCATTGATGCAGGCCCATCAACAGAGCCCATGGGGTTGGAGCCTTGGTCACAGATGCGGAGCCCATAGTTGCTAGCCAACAGGCATGGTACCCTGGAAGTGGAGCCCAGGAAACCCAGGCAATGGACATGTGTCCCCCCACCCTCAGGCAGGGGGCTGTGGCAGCCAGGCCTGGTGTGGGTGATGTGGAGCCGACCCCCGTGGGAGGTGGGGGAAGCGTCTGTTTTCCTTGCGCCAGCAGACAGAACCCAGCTCGGGACATGCCCTAATTTCTCCCTTCTGTGCAACCTTTAAGATGATTAATTCATTTATTTAAAAATTCTAATTTCTTTATTCCGATTCACACCTCTGCATCTGTTTTGCATAAGTGTGAGGGCGCCTTCCTCGTCCCCCCTCTCTACGGTCCATGAGGCTCCCCGAGAAATGCCTTCACCTCCTCGCCAGCATGGCCCGTGGCCCTCCCAGCCCCTGCCCAGCACCTGAGGCGCGCACACACACACACACACACACACACACACACACACACACACACACACTGCAGAAGCCCTGAAGGGGGGGGGGTCTTCTGCTGCCCCCAGATAAGAATCTTGGGCACTGGTCTGTGGCTTGACCTTGGGCCAGCATCCTCTGGGGTCCCTGTGTCCATCAGGGGCCACCTGGACCCCAATCTCGTGGGCTCTGTGGCCATGACTGCCGAGACTGCCCAGGTGCCTGTGGAGTTGCTGTGGAGCCAGAGGCCCTGGGTGAAGGTCGAAGAAGCTTCCTCTGTGACTCCTGTGTCCTGGGCTCTGAGGCTGATTCTAGCCCAGTCCATGGCAGCCCTGCCTGTCTGAGCCAACCTTGCCTGATGCCCTTGAATCTGTCTTGGGGACCTAGTGCCCCACGACCCAGGAAACTCTGGGCGAGAGTCGCTCTGGAGCTGCAGCCAACCCGCCACGGTATTGTGCGGCTGGTGGTTTCCCCGTGAAATGATGGGGAATGTGCTGCCCTGGAACCCACGACCGTGCCTGCTTCTGCTCCCCCCACCTGCCCCCCAAACCTGCAGCTCCTCCCCCTCCCCCACCCCCATGTCATCCTGTCCCCAGAGGCGCCTGCAGAGCCTCGAAGCGCCCCGGGCTCTGGGAGCACTGCGTGTCACCTGCAGGGCTCATTAGGGTTCCGCTGACAAGCAGAGTCGGGGCTGGGGGCGCCCCAGCGCTTTGAGTCAGGCCTGGAGCAGGCGGAGGCAGCTGCTGTGCCTCCCGCTTCCCCAACCCCCACGGCCGGAGGGTTGGAGCCCCTGGATCTGGATCGCACAGGGCCTGCATCCTCAGCCTTGCCCTGCAGGAATGGCCAGTGCTTGTGAATGTGCCCAGCTCGGACTGGTCCTCCAGGGCAGTGGGGGCAGGAGTGTGGCCTCCAGGGCCTGCACAGGACGAGGTTGACAGGAGGGCAGAAGGTACCGGATCTCCGTGTGCTGGGAGCTCCAAGAGCCCCACCACTGTGGTTCTGGCTCCACCCTGCTGATCCTTGCTCAGACCCCACGGCCCTTCTGCAAGGAATTGGGAAGACGTGGAGGGGGTGCCAAGGAGGACCCCAGTATCAGGAGATACCTACATCCCCCCATCTGTGCCTTACGATCTCTGGCTCCTTTCCATAATTCACACCTTGGCATCCTGGCATTTGTGGACACTCAGGGTACTGAGAGGTGCTGAGTGGTACCAGGGTCTACCCACTGATGTCTGGGGTGTCTCAACCACCAGCCTCCTACAAGCCTGAACCCCTCCCCTACGACTACTCCTGGATCACCCAATAGTTACAGAGTTGGTGAACTCTGAACGTCCCCAGACACGATACACATTCTGGAGTCCCACGGAGATGGTGACCATTGTGGTCCCCAAAGAGACTGCAAATGTTCTGGGGTCCCTGCAACGCTTGCTACCCTGTGAAGGGCAGGACCTTCCTGGACCTGCCTCCCAACAGCCCTCATTCGATCTGGCCACATTCACTGTGCATTTGCAGCGAGCCTGGGGTGCTCATTGCCTCCACTCTGCTCAGCGCCGTGGGGGACTGAGCCCAAGCACCTCACTTGCGCTTGTCTGTCTTCAGGAGCCACATACCGGAAAGATGGAGAGACTGTCCGAAATTGTGCGTGTTCACGTACGTAGGCGCGCGCGTGTGTGCTTGCAAGTGTGTGTGCTTAGGGGCAGCTCCAAGGTGTTCAGGGTCGTGGGGTTACAGGGATCCAAGTGGTGGGCGAGCTGTGTGGGCACAGACCCCCCTCCCCAGGCTCCACTGTATCAGCCTAGACTCCCATTTTGAGGGGCTCGGAGTTCTCTGTGCTTTGGGCATGAGACCGCCAGTCACCACCCTCCGTGCCTCTGTCCCATTTTTCTTCACTCCAGAGAAGCTCAAAATCTGTCGTGCATTAGACACCTGAGATCCTGCCTGTGCACAGGGCGCCCATTCCCTCCTGTTCTTGGCGGGGGAGGCACCACCTAGCCCCTCACCCACCCACACCGAGAGCACCGGACCCTGTCACCTTGCCCTGAGAGCTCCGTGTTGTGTTTCAGCTGGTAATTCCTTAAAGACGGAGACAATAGTCATTTAATGTCGTTTGCTCACACGAGCAGTTCCCTGAGCAAATAATAATAAAAAAAAAAAAAGTCCCCGAGAAGCCAATTAGACGCTGCAGCTTCACCCGGCCCCAGCATTGTTAATAGACGCCCCTTTCCACAAGGGCGCTGTGTCGCCCCGAGAAGGCGGCAGCCCCCCTTCTGCAGCTGACAGGGAAACCAGCGCCCAGAGGCCCCTTCCTTGCCAGCTGCACAGCCAGGCAGCAATTTGTGGGAGGGGTGGGGTGCGCTGAGGCTTTCAGGGATCAGGAGGCACTTCCCTGCCTGGAGCCACGCTCAGCTCATACTCTGGGACCTCCAGAGGCTGGGGAGGGTCCACGGGCCACGCCCCACAGGTCATCCAGCCATGCCCGCCCACCAGACACCAGGGAACCCCTCCTTCTTCGGGATCTCAGAGGCTCTGAAGGCACCTCCAGGCACAGAGAAGGCAGAGCCAGGAACCGGCAAAGCCTTGAGCGGGGTGCCAATGGATGGTCCACTGAGCTACGTGGAGCCCCAGGTCCTTGGTTCTGCAAGCCCTGAGGCCATGGGCGGGCCTGTGTGCAAGAATCTAGGACACCCCCCTCCACCCCACTAGGCTCCAGGGCCAACTCACAGCCAGAAAATGCAGACACTCAAGTGACCTTGTCCGTTCTGCCACCCACAGGACCTCCTGCCTGGGTTCCCCCAAAACTCCAGTGGCTGGGCACCTGCTCTTCTCTCAGGGGACACATGCCACAGCATGAGCTCACATAGACAAACATGTGCGAACATGCAGACACATGCCATATACACTCACAGAGACACATGTGTAAATAGGAAGATGTACCACAGGTCAGACATGTGTCCACACACAGAGGCACACATGTATAAAATATAGGCATGTCACTGCAGGCACAACACATATAAACACACAGACATGTCACTAGCCACACGTGTGTTTGCACACAGGACACCCATGTAAAACACATATACGTCACATGTCGCATGGGCTTACACACTGGGCACACATGTGTAAATACAGACGTATCATGGGCCAAATGTGTGCTCACATGCAAAGGCATGCAGGTATACAAGAACATACTATGAGCTGCATACATGCCGATGTGCTGAGATACACATGATCACATGTAGAGGCACATGCATGCAGGGCACACACATATTGGCACACAAAGGCACAGGCGCCCTAAGTAGTGTGTGGGCTCATTGTTACCACACTCCCATTCCTCCTGCGCAATCTTACCTGCTGGTAGACCTCCCATTTCTGGGAGGGGGTCTTGGGAGGTTTCAAAAGGTTGGCCTAAGGGGCAACAGAAGAATTTGCATGAAGGGAGGTTGGAGGAAACATGGCTGAAAGAAGCTAGACGCAGGGCAAGCCGGCAAGACCATGCTTAAGTAGGATTAAAATTATAGGCCACATGTGTTGGCCAGGGCAAATAAAGATGTTATCTCCTCAAGAAGTCTGACTGCATATAAGTTTTCTACCCAGCGCTCTCCTGAATCCAGATACCCGCCGGCGATTGCAGAGACAGACGTGGTCCGGGCTGGAGGAGAAAGGCCTCCATCACCATCCACCTCCATCCAAGCCCATCCAAAGGGCTCTAATGCAACACTCATGTGTGCACAAACACGTGTGTTCATGGGCATGCTCATGGCACACATATGCCCACACAGTACCCACACATAGACAATACAGAAGAAGCTTCTATCAGAGGCAGGATGGTGGAGCTCAGCCAGAGCGGCAGCTGAGAATGTTCTGGGTGGCGGCCGCAGCTCACTCTCTGTTACCTCGGGTCCTCTGGCAGCTGCACTTAGCCGAGCAGACATGAGTTTTGGGAGGTGACAGCATTACCTGGCATCCCATTCTCAAGCCACTAGGGCTCAACCACTGGCCTGGGCAGAAGGTGTGGCTGGCCTGGCTCCACTGCCAGAGGCCACACGTCTAGGCTCCCCGCCCCACAAGGACCTGTGAGGTGTAAGGTCTCACAGAAATGTAATCACCCCTCCCCCCTGTCTGTGGTTGTTGCTGACCCTTGGTTCTGACCCATTCCAGACAGTGTGAGCACGTGAGCCCTGGCCAGTAGCCTACAGGACCCCGAAAATGCAGCAGACTTGGACACAGAGGGAAGTTACCCTCTGAGAGTCCCCTAACTTGCCAGTGCCCAGGGCCCACCCAGGAGTGAGAGCCACAGCCCTGACCAGTCCCCCTGTGGGCATTAGCCCTCTGAGTCAGCACTGCCCTGCTCAGCTCTGCAGGGGATGGACCAGCCCCTCAGCTACCCATTGGAGAACTCGGGGGGGGGGGGGATAAGGTGTGACCCCTGGGGAATGATGGACACAGGTGGCAGGTGTGTACCTCCCTGGGGAGTCAGTCAGAGCACTGTCTGCTGAGCCTGACGGAACTAGAAAACTCTTCTTCCCCACTTTGCAGCCTGCCAAGGGCACCCTTCACCTACTGCACCTCCAGTACAGGGCCCACTGTCCCTTGCTCAGGGGCCACAGGCTCATCACCATGGACACTGTACTCCGGAGCCACCCAGCCGAGACCTGCACGAGCATCTTTCGGCCAGCCCTGGCCCAGCTCACGACCCATTTCCAGTGATGGACCTCAGGAGTTCCAGCAGGGTAGGAGCCGTTCCCCATGTGGGGCTTAGAAATGCCTGTCATCGGGGCTGGAGTGGTGGCGCAGCAGTAGGGCATTTGCCTTGCACATGGCTGACCTAAGATGGACCACGGTTCAATGCCCCGGCGTCCCACATAGTCCCCCAAGGCAGGAATGCTTTCTGAGTGCATAGCTAGGAGTAACCCCCTGAGAGTCACTGGGTGTGGCCCCCCAAAAAAGAAATGCCTGTCAGCATGACAGAGCCCCACTGTTCCCCACGTTCCGCACTGTGGGTTCTGGAGCTCCCCGTGGGAGGAACTGGGAGGAGACTGGTCTTTGCAGAGTCCTCAGACAGCAGTGAAACCAATAGCGGTTCAGCAGCTCCAAATCGTGCCCTGGCAGCCTTGGGCGAGTCTCAAGGACAACCCCGATGTTCAAGGACAAATTCCGAAGAACATATCTGAAGGTCGTGGATCATTCTAGAAGACAGGCCTGATGCTCAAGGATAAGTCCAGAAGGATACACCGAAAGTGTGGATGAGTCTAACAAATAGGTCTAAGGGTCGAGGATGACCCTGGAAGACAAGCTCCACGGCCGCTTTATCTCTCTAGCAGACAGACCCTTCAGGAGATGCTGGCTTTGCTGGCCTTACGTGAGGGCGGCCACTTGCCTTTCGAGGTAGCTTATGACATAAGCATGTGTCCCCTCCAGACCACAGTGACAGTGGCGTTCCAGGGGGCAAACGGTGTTCCCGACATCCAGAGATGAGTCCTAGTGAAAATCTCTGGGGATTGGGGTTTGCTCAGGAACAAGCCTTGAGGGCCACCACAGTGAGTTGTGTCCCCTGGGGCTGGGCAGGAAGCCTGAGGGGACACACCAGGACACCGTTGCCCAAGACTGTAGCTGCCATGGGAGCATTTCTCAGGGGATGTTTCTCAAGAACTTTTTTTTTTTTCCCTTCATTTTTTATGTATATTTTTATTTTTTTAAATCATAATTTCTCTATTTAAGCACCATGGTTACAAAAATGTTCCTAGTTGGGTTTCAGTCAGTGAATGTACACCACCCTTAACTCCTACCTTCGAGCACGCTGGATCCCTCTTTGGAGACAGACCAAATTCAGGTGGCTCAGCGCTAGGCACCGCCTCACCTGGTCCAGCTGCATGGGGAGGGAAAGGAAAGCGCCACAGAGCTGTGTCCCGCAGGGCCCAGAGCTGAGAAACACGCTCAGATAGTGCCGTGATAACAGGGTTCCAGTGTCTGAGGAAATTGCACATAATGAGGAGGTCGGGGTTTTCCAGAGAACGATCAAAACTCGGGAGCAGAATGGAAAAAAAAAAATCCCTTCCTTGCTGCAAATAGAAAAAACCAGGCAATTCGAGGCTGAATAATGAAAACAGAGAAAAGCATGTTTAAGAACAGAGTCTCCCTGACCTGAGGAGTAATACCTTGGCATGGAGTCCACGGGAGCTCACATAGTCCGAGGATGGACCAGGAGTGCCTGAGACTCCAAAACAGGGCTCAAGCGTCCTGGCCAAAGACTCCACAGGACTAAGGAAAAAAGCCGATAAAGGCCAGATAGGTGTACGATCATCAAAATGGGGGGTATGAGGAGGGCACTGGACTTGAGGCTGGGCCAGAATTCCACCAGCCAGGGTCAGAGTTGAGGCTGGCCCAAGCACAACTGCTACACCAGGAGCCATTGTGAGCACGCCCAGCCACTTGGCTGCCACCTTTCCATGGTCACACAGGCTGAGACTGGGCAGCTGCCTCTGGGCAAAGGGGAAGCAGTGAGTCCGGAAATGGGGGTCTGCAGGAAATAGCACTTACCCCGTTTCTGAAAAGTCGGTGGGCACAGAATCAGCGGATGCAGGAACCAGCTCCTTCATCCTGCACAGGGAGAGTGCTTAGGGCTTTGTGAGTACTTGACTCATGGCCCATGCCTGGTACCACATGGTCCCCCTTGGAGCATGACCAGGAGCCACTGCAGGGCTAAGAGTAGCCCCTGGGCACTTCTGGATGTCGCCTCAAACCAAAAGCCAAAGCCAAGGAGGCAGCTAGGGTGAACATCAACAGCCCCTTAGACTAATGGCAGCTTGTTAGAAAAGCTCACTGTGGACAGAAACTGGGTACTGAAAGGAGGTAAAGTGATATGCACGATGCAATATTGCAAACCACTGGGTCTAAAAGGGGAAGAGAGAGAAGGAGGGAGAGAGGGAGGGAGGGGAGAGAACGGAGAAAGAAGGAGAGAGAGAAGGAGAGAGAGAGAATGTCTGTCCCAGGCAGGTGGAGAGGGTGGGAGGGAAACTGCGGACATTGATGGTAGAAAATGTGCCCTAGTGAAGGGGGTTGGATATTATATGACTGAAACTCAATCATAAACAACTTTATAACTGTGAAAAAATCAACTGTATTATGAATAATCCTGTAACCATGGTGTTTAAATAAAGAAATTAAAAGAAAACCAATGTTGGTCAAATGCCTATGGCATGTTCAGAACACAGGTAAAGGTGACAGAAACCCAGGAACGTATGTAAGAACTGACAGGCTGTTTTTGAGGAATGCAGGACAGGGCATGGGTGAGCACTGCTCTAGAGCATTAAATAAAGCCCAGTCTCCAACACCAGGGCTCAGATAGAGTGAGGGCAAGCAACAGCCCACCTGGCAGCGGGAATCAGTAGCAAAGGGGTTCCTGGAAAATCCCTGGCTATCTGGACAATCGGACACACATTTATGAACCAGCTACACAAAGACAGACTCCAGGGTGGTTGAGTTCTTCAGAACTGAAAGGAAATCAAGATGAAGCCTAAAGGCAGGATGAAGAGTTTTCTTGTAAAAGCTCCTGCTCACCTGAAGGAAGTAGAAGAAAAAAGAGCAAACAGAGCTGACATGGAGGTTGGGAAGGAGCAGCAATAAGGAGAAATCAATGAACAGGAGGACAGAAAACAGTGAGAAAATCCGTGGGAGGCAAAAGTTCACTTTTGGTTTTCTGAGGAGAATCTTTCAAACTGAGGACCCCTAACCAGAGAGTTGGGGAGGGGGACAGACACCCAAAACCAGCGCCCAGAGTGAGCAAGAGGATGTCCCAGCAGCAGCCGTAGCCACAGGACCCAATGGTGGGGACGCTGGTGTGTTTGTCCCAAGAAGCTGACCGATTGGATCAGGTGTGCAGACCACCAGTGCATGAAAGAAGCAACCTCTCTCTGCTGGAAGGAGTGAGGGAGGGCGTACTTACGCTCCTCAGGACTGTCGCCCCCTGAAGCCCCACTGTTTTTACACATGCTGCACCCACCCCCTTAGAGTGGGAAGGCCTTTCAATAAACGCAGGTGGGTGGCCAGATGGATGGATGGATGGGAGACCCCAAGCACAGTGGCCTCAGGATGCACCTGCAGGAGCCCAACCAGTCCCAGACACCTGCTCCCTCTCTCTGTTCCAACCGGAGGCCCAGAGAAGCAGCAGCTTCCACTGGTCCATTAGTCCACCAACAGCAACTCCAACAGTCACTGCCCAAATTAGGTCCCTGTAAGAGGTAAGGGGGGACCTTCCCCTTCCCTGTAAGAAGTGAGAGGGACCTTCCCTATCCTTGAAAGAGGTGATGGGGGACCTTCACTATAAAAGGAGCTGATGAGACAAAGGCCTGGCGAGCTCAGATTCCCCCATCCTGCTCTTATTTGTGCTGCTCTGACAGTTCTTTTTCCTCCATTTTGGAGCTCAGACCAGGAGGAAGAGACACAGAGAGGTGGAGAGAAGTGAGGGGAATGCAGGGAGGTATGGGGAGGTGCAAAGAGGTGTAGGGAGGTTGGTGGAGGTGAGGGGACATACAGAGAGGTGATAAGAGGTGAGGGATGGTGAGGGGACATGCAGGGAGGTAAGAGAGATGTGAAGAGGTGAGGGGATGTGAGGGGAATGAGTGAGGTAAGGATGGGTGAGGGGAGGTGTTAGGTTACACCTCATTTTACTCAAAACAAAGATCATCCCTGGTTTCTTTGTATCTGTTTGTTTACAACTTGGTTTCACCCAAAACAAAGATTGTCTTATATGAAAACCTGGGCAGGACAGGCTCGGAATAGCCTGAGCTATCTACCCTTACTATGTCCTTACTGCCCCACCTGGGGGTGGTCTCTGGACTCAATAAAAATACAATTCTGGCAGGCAGCTTGGTGGAGATACGAGGCAGAAGACTGCCAGAGTACATGTGTTTCATCCTCAGACTGGTCTGGATTATTTCATTTGAGACCCTGGAGATACAGCTTGTGGGGTGATTTTACAAGGAGATATGGAGAGGTAAGGGGAAGTGAGGGAGATGTGGGGAGTTATAAGGAGATAAAGTGAGTTTAGGGATGTGCTGGCGTTGGTCCTCTGTCAGTCTTTGTTGGGGACTTTTGGGGTTGGTTGCACTATATTAATGTCCACCAGGGCCCCTGTCCATTATCCTGAGCCAGTTCCTCCTAAGGAATGCCAAGGGCACCCTGTGAAGAGTTTCCTCCCTCATGCATCCTCTTCCTGGGGCCCTTCAAGCTCCTCCTGGCCCACCATAGATGAAGCCAGCCCCCCAAATCTGCCACCAGTCCAGGAGCCGAGGTTCGAAGAGACCCATCCTAGTCTCAATGCTGCTGTGAAACCCGCAGCCTCCCGGGATGGTGAGCTGAGCCATAGATGGCAGAGGCACCCCAACACTGAGGACAAGGGGTGTCTGGGCTGATGTGCCGCTCCCTCCCCGCCTCTCTCCTCAGTATGGGCTCCCACATCCAACACGCTAATTATAGTTCAAGAGGACCAGTGCCCCCCCCCCCCCCCGCACATCATGTGAGCATGCTCCGAAGGGCTAATTAAAAACTTTTCTTTGCTGTTGTGGCTTGTCTGACAGCGTTGCCGATTTGTCGCAGGGTGAGTGCTAATGACAAGAGGGGTCTAGAGGTCCCTCCCCTGTGATGCGAGGGGACTGGGGCATGCAGCGTAGCCAGGATGACCCTCCCCGAGGAAGGAGTCACAAGGGCCCCTGTGCCTGCCCAGGGCAGGTGCAGAGAGCAGCAGACATGAGAGCACAAGGTCCGAGTTAGAAGCTCAGTTGAAGATGGAGAGGAAGAAGCAGGAAGCCCATAAGGGGTTGAAGCCCGCTAGCGTTTCCTAACTCCTCTTGGGGGACTAGGAGGCCTACAAGGGGGTGACTAACCTGTCCAGATCCCTTCCCTAGCCTCAGCTGTCAATGAAGAAACTTCTGACAGGAAGTGCTGGGGCAGGAGCTGACCTGTCTACACAGGACCCAGAGTAGAAGGGGCCCCCCAGGGATGTCCCTGTAAGAAATGTGTCCCTGCCATAACAGCGGGGACGCCAGCTTCAGCCAAAATCTAGGAAGGTCTAGAGAGGAGGGGGCCAGGTCTGTGTCTCTTCCTGCCCTGTCAAACCCAACTCCTC
Source organism: Suncus etruscus (assembly GCF_024139225.1). NCBI lineage: Eukaryota > Metazoa > Chordata > Mammalia > Eulipotyphla > Soricidae > Suncus > Suncus etruscus. The sequence goes on from NC_064852.1 coordinate 156,427,890, forward strand.
TCCCTCCCATACCCCTCTCAGCCCCAGCTTTTCCATGGCCCTTCCCTGGAGTCCCTGGGGGCAGCAGGCCTGGGCATTGGTGGCTGAGATACCCTGGTGCCTCTCTGCAGAGGTAACTGGACCAGGATGGGCCCAAGGGATCAGTAAAAGAAGGGACGCTATCTCCTGAAGGGGTCTGTCCATAGGATCCTGGGCGGGGGGGGGGGGGGCAGTGAGGAGTCCTGAGAAGAAAGGGGCTGAGGGGTTGGAGAGATAGCGCATCGGTAGGGTGTTTGCCTTGCACGTGGCAGAACCAGGACTGATGGTGATTCGATTGCAGCATCCCATATGGTCTCTCAAGCCTGCCAGGAGTGATTTCTGAGCACAGAGCCAGGAATAACCCCTGAACGCCACCGAGTGTGGCCCCAAAACCCAAAAATAAATAAATAAATAAAAATAAAGGGGCTGAATTCTTTGGGAAGGTGCCCAGTCATGTGCAGGAAGGGTGGGGGTTGTTCCTCTGGGGAGTGTGCGGTGATGTGAAGATCTAGGATGAGACATGGAGAATGGCAGAGAGGAGGGGTACAGTCCCACTACCAGACTCCAGCTCCTACCTGCCCAGCTGTGGGGGACCCCAGAGCTGGGGGTACTGTCTTGTCCTGTGTCTGGATGGGGTGGGGGCAGGTCCTGGAAGTGGTATGAGGGAGGGTTGGGGAGGGCGAGCTGGTATCTGTAGGTCTGTGGGGTCCTGGTAGGGTCACAAGGGGCGCTGAGAGGGTGCGGCTCCCAGTGGGGGTGTAACTGGGCGGCCCTGGACCCTGGGGCTTCTGCTGGCTCCTCCTGCGCCTCTGAATGGAGCTTGATTCGGCCCCTCTGGGCCCTGCGGAAGCTTCATTAATGCCCCTTTCTCTGAGACAGCAGCTGGGCAGCTTGGAGACTGCATTTTGGGGACCAGCAAAGCTCAGCATCCGGCTCCAAGGCTGCCCCCTGAGCCTGCTGGAGAGGCAGGGGAGGGTCTGGGGTGGCCTCTTCTCCCTCTCCCCAAACAGGGTGCCCTGGGAAGGGCTCTGCTGACATTCAGCCGCTCTTGACCCACAAAGGAGCAGCTGCCTGCACCCCGGCTTGGCTGTGCCTTGGCAGAGGAGCCTCACAATGGCCCCTCGAGACAGGGGAGACCCAGTAGCACTGTGTCCACTCGCCTCCCTGAACTCCCGCTACGGAGGGCGCTGGGCAGAGGGAGGAGGGTGAGGCTCGCAGATGCTGTGGAGAGACTGCGTTGAGGGGGGCTGTGTGGCCTGGCCAGACCCGACACTCGCCCTTGCTCACACAGGCACACATGTAGACACATGGTGCACACACACTCACACACATGCACCCAGACACACTCATCCATAAAGATGCAAGGCACACACACACTCATAATGCAGACACACATCACACGTACAGATACACTCAAATATGTACATACAGGCTCAAACGACGCAGACAGACTCATGTGATCCTACGCAGACTCTCACATACACACTCACACTCAGATAGTGGCACGCACATACTATTAAACACACACCCCTCATATCATCACACACAGCCATATTCACACACACACACACACACACTCCTTCACACCCATCTCCTCACACATCCTCTCGTACACCCTTACAACTACTGCCCATGTCCACACACACAAACACACACATCTCTCGGGCCACATCACTGGAACCACACCAGAGGCCGGAGACCCCAGCTGCAGGGAAGGCTCAGGTGCAGGTGGGGGCCAGGTCGAACCCAAGGGCAGATCCAGGGACAGGGGCGAGTGTGCTTTTAGGGGTGGGTGATGATGCAGTGTGGGTGTGGATTCAAGCTCAGGAACAGGTGGGGTTGCAGAAACAGGTGCAGGTTGTGCCATCTGCCCCCTCCCCTGCTTGCCAGGGTGCATGTTGCCTGAGGGGCTCAGCACCCTGGGGCGCTGTTGGAGGAAGTGGCTGTGAAGTGCCGGAGGGCCCAGAGCACTGAGTGCCGAGCTCGGCTCCCAATGCTTGGTCCTGGCACGGGGGTCAGACTCAGGGCAGGGCTGTGTCTGGAGGAAGCTGAGGAGCCACCAGGCTACTGCAGTGGAAGGTGTGGGCAGCTGCTCTGGCTATGCCGAGGCCTGCGGTCACCAGCACGGGGCTGCCCAGGAACAGCTCGGAGAGCACTGCAGAGGGAGGGCCTAGGCTTGTCCCCCACGCAGAGCACGGGGTTTGATTACAGACTGGGTCCTTGTCCATAGCGCTGGGAAGAGTCTGACAACGCATCTTCCTGATTGCAGGAGCCACAGGGTAGAGGCTGAGAGCAGAGGGAGGACCCAGTGCGCCCCCAGTCCTCCCTGGTCATCAGCACCACACAGACCTGCAGAGCCTCAGGGCGCCACTCTGGACGGGGCTCTCCGGCCCTCAGCTGAACTCAGGCCACAGGACGCTGTGTCAAGGCTCGGGGGCAGGACCCTCTTCTCCAGCCACCCTTCTCCCCCGCCCGCTCCAGTCCAGATAAAATACAGCTCATGTGCTGCTTGTGATTTAATGGGTGATAAAGCAGCAATTAAATCAATAGGCTGAGGTAGTCAAATGCCTGCCGTAAATTGTGCGCTGAGGAGCCCTCTGGGCCCAGGAACTCGTCTGGGCAGGCGCAGCCCCGTTCAGCCCACAGACAGTGCTGGGGGCTTTGGGCGCTTGGTCAGGGGGCAGGACCTCCTGCCGCCAAGAGGGCCCAGTTAGTCACGGGTGTCCAGCACCCTCTTCTCCAAAGCTCTGCTCTTGCCCTGCCTCCCGCATCCTCAGGTCCCACGCACTTGACTGTCAGCTCAAAGACCTCAAAGGCCGGATGTTTGCTTGTGCTTACATGTATGTGCACCATATATGTCCTGTCTTGTGTGTTCATGTATACACATATGGGGATGTACACGGGTCTGTGTGTATGTGTCCACATGTGTATTCTCACACGTGTACGTGACCACATGTATCTTGTGTGTTGCATCTGTGCTCATGTGCGTGCTACGTGCATGCCGTTCAGTTGACCACAGCTCTCACCCACTGCTCCCAGGTGCCATTCATGAAGAGGATGAACCCCTTCCTCTGTTGCCCGCTTGATCTCCCAGCCAGAGGGTTCTTGCTGTTGGGACAGAGTCTGTGCCCCCAAGGTGAATCCAGCCAAGCTCCTCTCTCACTCTTCTAACTGCCCCAGCCCACTGGGATCTGCCTTCCCACCCTGGCTCTCAGCTCTGGCCCCTGTCCTGCTAGCCCTCACCCTCCTAGCTGCATTTCGGAGGCTCCAGCCCTGGGTACAGGGTTCTCGGGAGGTTTCTAGCCTGCCCTGCTCCTTCCCCTGAGCTCTGTTCCTAAACAGAACCCCACACCTGTCTGCCTAAGCGTCTATGTGAAAACAGCCTCAATGCCAAAGACCCAAACATATCGACTGGCACCCCACTTCCTAAAGTGCCCCAATCTTCCTGCCTGGGAAGGGACTTCTCCGTGCGCTAGAAACCTCATAGAACACCAGTTCTTAAGACTATCTACTGTCTCCATTTCCAAAGCACATTCCGAATGTTCGGTCTCCTTCTCCATCGATATCTCCTGATGCTATTTGTTTCTTGCCGTGGTTCTCATCTGTCCAGGGCTCCATAGTTCCTGCCTTCCTCTGAACACCACTCTAAGTCCTCTCCAAAGTATCGAAACTCCATCCTTGGGATCCCCTCCCACACCTCCACCTGTACCTCCCTGCCCGCTGCCCCGTACTCTCATCTCTGTCCTCTCTCAGAGTCACCCTGTCCCCACCCCTGGCCTGGGGTGTTGTCCCTCCCAAACACCCTGTTGCCCCTGTCTCAAAGGCAGTGTTTGGACCCACCTCACCCTCACCAGATGCTCGGCCTGCCCCTCCCCGGAGCTGCCTCTTTTCATGCTGTGTGGTGGTTGCACTGGGAGCACTTGGCTGCTCGCTTCCCCTAGGAGTGAGCAGACTCCAGAGAGCAGAGTATCAGCCATGCTTATCACTCCCTCTGTGGGCTTAAAGCAGGAGGGAAGGAAGGAGGGAGGGAGGGAGGGAGGGAGGAAGGAGGGAGGGAGGGAGGGAGGAAGGGAGGAAGGAGGAAGGAGGAAGGGAGGAAGGGAGGAAGGAGGAAGGAGGAAGGGAGGAAGGATGGAAGGAAGGAAGGAAAAAAGGAAGGAAGGAGGGAAGGAGGGAGGGAGGAAAGAGGAAGGAGGAAGGGAGGAAGGAAGGAAGGAAGGAAGGAAGGAAGGAAGGAAGGAAGGAAGGAAGGAAGGAAGGAAGGAAGGAAGGAAGGAAGGAAGAAAGGAAGGAAGAAAGGATGGAGGGAGGGGGGAGGAGGAAGGAGGAAGGGAGGAAGGATATAAGGAAGGAAGGAAGAAAGGAAGGAAGGAGGGGGAGGGAAGAAAGGAAGGGAAGAAGGATGGAAGGAAGGGAAGAAAAGAGGAGGGAAAAAGGAAGGAAGGGAGGGAGGGAGGGAAGGAGGGAGGGAAAAGGAAGGGAGGGAGGGAGGGAGAGAGGGAGGAAGGAAGGAAGGAAGGAAGGAAGGGAAGGATGGAGGGAGGGAAGGAGGGAGGAAGGGAGAAAAGAAGGGAAGGAAGGAGGGAGGGAGGAAGGAAGAAGGAAGAGAGGGAGGAAGAAAGGGAGGGAGGGAGGAAGGAAGAGAGGAAGGAAGAGAGGGAGGGAGGAAGAGAAGGAGGGAGGAGAGGGAGGAGAGTTCACATGCCTTACTGTGGAGCTCCTGGGGCCCAGCCTGCAGGAGAGGGCAGCACCGCCAGTGCAGTGAGCACCCGCCATCTGGGTCCTGTGAGCAGCACTGGCTCCTGGGTTGGCGTCCATGGGCTGAGTCTGTCACTCTAAGGAGCGTCAAGAGGAGGCAGGCCTCGTGAGGGGACACCTATTCTTTCCAGCCAGGTCTGCAAGGATGCTGCAGCCAAGAGCCTGAGGGGTGTGAACTGGGCTGTGAAACCCACTTTCTCGCAGGGCAGACTCTTGGGCGATTTGGGGTTCCCTCAGGCACAGCCCAGGAGCAAGCCTGTGGAAGGTGGGAGCCACCCAGTCTGTGGGTGCAGGGTGGAGGCTGCTCCAGGGAGCTGCAGGGCTTAGATTGGGTCCAGCTGTGACTCCATGTCCCAGGACCAGAGACAGGGCTGCTCCCTCGGCGAGTGCTCACTCTTCATGCTCTACATAGGCCAGAACCTGTCTGCCGCACTCGGCAGCGGTCCTGAGACAGCACTCACAGAGCTCGTGGCTGCCGTGAGTGACACGTGAGACACATGAGAGAGGACACAGCTCTGGGGGTCCTGCACCTCTCCCCTTCCTCACACCTGCAGATTGTTCACTGGCTGTCATCCCACTTTTGTCATGGGGCCACTGGCTGCTAACAATCTGAAACACACACCTGGGCTGGACAGACAGCCGGCGGACAGTCAGATGGCCATCAGCAGACAGACAGCAGACAGACGGCAATCAGCAGACTGGCAGCAGATAAACAGCCAGCAGCTGGCAGCTGGCAGTAGACAGAAGGACAGACACCAACAGATAGACAGCCATGCCCACAAGCCAGGTCCGCCTGGCACCCCTTTCCTTCCGGCCCACCCCTGCCCAGGGCTCAGACTTTCCAGGGACAGTTTAATGGGCTTTGCACATGCTGGTGATTTTAATGACCTTTTTATTGCCATGCAAATCCCCGCCATTTAATCTGCCTCAGAATAGGGGCCAAATTAACCAGCAAACAGGAGATGAAAGATGGGATGGAGGAGGGCAACCCCGTGTGTGTGTGTGTGTGTGTGTGTGTGTGTGTGTGTGTGTGTGTGTGTATGGAAGCTGGCCCAAAGGGGAGAAGTGGAAAGTCCTGTCGTTATTATCCCACCCCAGCATTATAACCCCCATTATGACCTGCCCCACCCACCCCATCATTACTACCCACCTTGCCCCACCCCAGAGCTAACCCCTGCATTCTTCGTAGATTTCCTAACTGGCCTCAGGTCAGTGGCCCTGGATGCTGAAGGCCTCGGCCCTTCTTCTCCACTAAGCTGAGATGTCCCTTCTGGCATTTCCTCCTCCTCTGGAGGCTGTGCCCCCCAAAATGGCCAGCATATGGTGTGTATGTGCAGCATCCCTGAGTGTGCAGACAGCAGGAGCCCTCATGGGTGCCCCCTCTCTCTGCATCCCACTTGGACAAGGACCCCGACATTGCCCCAGGGAGTAGAGAGGGACCAGAGTAAAGGGCTGGGGAGGGTGCACCCAGCACTGTCTGCCTGTCCTCAGGGTACATGGCTTCTTGACTGCAGCACCACTGGCCACACCCAGCCACACCACTTCTGTCCATGTGTCTATCATGTTTGGATATCAAGTGTTGGACCATGGCTCAGTGTGACTTGGTGCCATATGGGCTGGACCACATGGCCCAGTGAGGGTCTCAGTGCAGTTACCACAGCTTAGTGAAGGTCACACTCTGGTGCGTGTCAGGATACAGGGACACACCAGTCTGAGGAGATGGCATCGCACAGCCCCATAGCATCTCCCTGCTCTCAGAGAACATGCAAGTGTGTGCAATGAAAGTAGGGTGATAAACCCGTGAGGTCCCGAGATAGGAAGAAGTTTGCGAGGGGCCAAGGGAGGACTGGGGAAGGTCTGCACCATGTTCACATGCCTGATTGCACACCTGTACTTGTCTCCCAGCTGTGTCCTATTCCCTGGAGTACCAGCAGCCTAGCCACCTCAACGTTAGTTACTGCATGCCCAGAGAAGAAAGACCACCAGCAGCACCCATGCACAGATCCTATGAATATATGCACACAGACACAGACACTCCCTGCCAGAGTCCGGGAGGCCTTCCTGGAGGCAGAGAAGGCAGGACTCTGATAGGATACTTTAAGCCTTTTCTAATAGAGGAAGGAGCCCAGGGGCCTATGACAAACCCCTAGGCCGGGAGCGGGAGAAAGAGGGAGAGAGAGCTGGGTTTGGGTCCAGGGTAAGGTCAGATTGAGCCAGGTAAAAGAAGCAGGTAAGCAAGGTAAAGGAGAAACAGTCCAAAGAAATACAGCTGAGGGTCTGTCAAATCAGGGAGAAAAGCCATAGTCAGGACTGCCTCTTCAAACTGCCACTGACTCTCCACCCTGAACCTTACTGGGGTGGTGGTGGTGGGGGGGGGAGGCGTTTATAGCCCCAGCCAACCAATGATATTTGACTAAGGTCTTTCTTAAAGGGGTAGACCCCATTTATGGCTGGTGCTGTACTGTTGCTGGGGTAATACAGTAATGTAGGAAAAGCTCACCTCATGTATAAATACACATATGCACGCAATCTGGTATATGTATACACACAAACATGCACACCCTGCCCTTTCCCCTGCACACCTGCATTCTCCCTGCCTGCTGAGCCAACAGCAGGTCCTCGGATGCCCAGCACAGCTGATCACGTGGGCCTGGCACCATTGTCCTGGCATCACTGTCACTGTCCATTTCCCACCTCACTCAGCTTCCTTGAAGGCGAGAGTGGCTGCTGGGCACACAGGTGTCAGGGCACACAGATGCGTCATGCTTCTGGGGCTAAATCACCTTGAGCAGAGCCGAGCAGAGGTCGCATGGGAGCGTGCAGGATTTTTGCCCTCCCCTCCTTGGATATCTTGCTTCCTTCTCTTCCTAGGTGTGAAGTAGGATAGGTGAGAGGGTGACAGGTCCAGGGAGCCTGTAATAGTCACAGGGGCAGAATAGGGTCCCATCATGGGGGCCGAGGGAGGGAGGAGGACAAGTCTCCCCTGCTCAAGATGGTCACTGCATGTAAATCCCAGACCTGGGCAGGAAAATGCTCATGTTCTGGGAGAAATATCCAGCAGAGGCCATTGGGGCATTTGAAGACCAGCAGGTCCCACCAGCAAACCTGGGGCATGGGCAGGCAGCTCCCTCTACCCAACACACACTGCCCAGCCCTCAGAGAGGTCTCTCCAGGAGATGGCTGGTGAAAGTGTGTGAGTCACAGGGACTCCCCCAGTTCCTCCAGCCCCCACAGGACAGGCTGTAAGGCGTAGGTGGTCAGGTGACCCTGATACTGTCCCTCCTTCAAAGCAGACAGCCCAGGTCCCCGTTTCTGCCATCTGACAGCTGTAATTGTGTTCCTTGTTCCTGAGTCTGGCAGCTGCCCCCAGCAGCTCCCCTGCCCCACCCTGTGTAGCTCAGATGGGATCTCTCCACACCAGGACACTAGGATTGACTGTCTTGTCTCCTGGGGGTGACATGGCTGGGCCCCTATGTCTCACTGCCACCCTCCCTCTCCACTGAATGCGATTGTCCCTTGCCGGAGGGCCCTGTGACATGGGGATTAGGATTTCCAGACTAATCTGGCAGTCTGGGATTTAAAGACATCGGGAACCACCTCCAGGGATCCTTTGGCCCATCAGGGGTGTCGGATCTGCCCATGCAGAGGAGGTCTGTCCCAGGTGCCATGCTGTGTCCCCTGCCAGTCCTGTTCTGCCCTGCATCTCAGATAAGCTACACAACCTGCTCAGTGGAGACAACCACTGGGTCGCTCTTGGTGCCAAGTCCCACCCTGAGTAGCTCGTTCCTGGAGCCCAACTTGGCTGTGAGCCTGCGGGGCTTCCCTGATTGTCCCCAGCCCTGGCCTGTTCCCACTGCAAGAGTGAGCATTCGGTGAGGCTGACCAGGCGGTGCCCTCTGTGGAGCAGGCCAGGGGCCCAATGCTGGGTGCCAGACCCTCCTAGCTGGGATCTGTGGTGAGTGGGATAGAGCTGGTAGGGCCTGTTGCCCCTCAGCAGAGCTGGAGCATGAGGGGACCCACATCTCCTCTCCAAGGCATTGACACAGAGCTGAGCAAACCCCCTCGACAACCTCCCCTCCCCCCCGAAAGTGCTTCTGCTATGTAGACCTGGGGTTATGCCCTATGTCCCAGCCTCTTCCCAGCCATCTGCTGATCCTGGCATGCACTAGCCAAGCACATGTGGAGGATGGGCCTCACTGTAGCTGGCACAGGGACCCCGATGGGAGGAAAAGGAGACCCCAGCATGGAGGCGGGACACACCTCACAGACATCTTGAACAAGAGAGGTCTTTGCACATGGAGAGACATGGCCTCCATCCCTCCTTCCTCTCCAGACTCTTTCTTTCCTCTCCTCTCTGGCTGTTCTTCTCTCCTTCTCTTCCTCTGACCCTCCATCTCTCCTTCCTCTCCTGACCCCCTGTCACTCCTTCTCCTCTATTGACCCTCAATCTCTCCTTCAGAGCTGCTTCCAGCCAATCAGAGCCCCTACAACTCTGTCCTACAGATTGCTGCACAGGGTTAGGTCACTACATGAGGGTTGTGGAGCTAAACCCTGGGTCCCATTGGGCAGAGTCCCCTTCTTTCCTGTGTCTGCAGGTGTCCTTGATAAGGCCACAGGTGGGCCACTGTGAGATCCTGGCTGTCCACTCACTGTCGCAGCAGTGGGAAGAGCCCACCACACTCTTGGGTCCTTCTCTTTCTGGCCAACTCTGGCTGTCCCAGAGTGATGACCCCAAACACAGCCAGATCCTAAGCAACATCTAGTCTCCCCTCTAGGTTCAGAATGAAAGGCCCTGAGCTCGAGTTTCTCTTGGCCTGGAATCACAGGACACCCACTCATGCCATTGTCTCTGGAGTAAAAAGGCAGGAAAGGGTGCAAGACCTGGAATGTAGATTGGAGTTTGGTGTGAGGTGCAGAAAGACTGACTAATCAGGTCCAGAGTGATAGCACAGCAGATATGGCATTGACCTTGCATGCAGCCACCATGATCCATGATCCATGACATTCCTTAGGGTCCCCATGCTAACTAGGAGTAATTTCCGAGTGCAGAGGCAGGAGAAACCCCTGAGTACTGTCAGGTGTGGTCAAGAAAGAAAAGAAAGAAAGAAAGAAAGAAAGAAAGAAAGAAAGAAAGAAAGAAAGAAAGAAAGAAAGAAAGAAAGAAAGAAAGAAAGAAAGAAAGAAAGAAAGAAAGAAAGAAAGAAGAAAGAAGAAGAAGAAGAAGGAAGGAAGGAAGGAAGGAAGGAAGGAAGGAAGGAAGGAAGGAAGGAAGGAAGGAAGGAAGAAGAAAGAAAGAGGAAAGAAAGAAGAAAGAGAAAGAAAGAATGAAAGAAAGAAAGAAGGAAGAGAGGAAGGGAGGAAGGAAGGAAGGAAGGAAGGAAGGAAGAAGAAAGGAAGAAAGAAAGGAAGAAAGAAAGAAAGAAAGAAGGAAGGAAGGAAGGAAGGAAAGAAGAAAGAGAGAGAGAGAAAGAAAGAAAGAAAGAGAAAGAAAAAGAAAGGAAGAAAGAACGAAAGAAAGAAAGAAAAGGAAGGAAGGAAAAAGAAGGAAGGAAGAGAGAAAGAAAGGAAGGAAGAAAGGAAGGAGAAAGGAAGAAAGGAAGGAGAAAGGAAGAAGGAAGAATGAAAGAATAAAGAGAAGAGAAAGAAGAAAGAAGAAAGGAAGGAAGAATGAGAAAGAGAAATAAAGGAAGAAAGGAAGGGAGGGAGGTAGGGACGGAGGAAGGAAGGAAGGAAGGAAGGAAGGAAGGAAGGAAGGAAGGAAGGAAGGAAGGAAGGAAGGAAGGAAGGAAGGAAGGAAGGAAGGAAATTAACCAAGAGCTCACATGCTGGAGGGGAGTACAGGGACAGAAGGCCCACCTGTGTGCCCCCACAAAGAGGGGCCAGTGGTAAACTTGAGGACCCAGCAGTTTAGACACCCAGAGCAGGGCAGGGTGGAGCAGGAAAGTGCAGCCTCTTCTCGGCATCTCATTGTCCATGCAGGGCCATCAGGGTTTGCAAAGTGACCCAGCCCAGACC